>NC_088862.1:24882598-25182860 GCF_963853765.1 Magallana gigas
TGGATATGCAATAATATACCTGTATATAATGTGGGGTATGACTTCCTTCGCTGTCCGCGGCTGGGTTGACAGGTTGTTTGTCGGCCATCACTAAGTTTTAAACTTTGCAGATGTCTTGTTATGTCTCTGCAACAATTACAAAGGGTCACTGGAGTTGTTTATTCTCGATCGGCTTTATACAGACTTGTGAAACTGTTTGCGTAGTGTCCCGAAACCGTGTAGTCTTCTCGAACTTCCATTTTCGCGCACAAGCGTACGTAGCAACGAGGCGCCATCTAGCGACGATATTGTGAATCAACCAAGAAAGACAACCAGATTTCACTCGAATTTGCTAATTTTAACGGCAATTTAAACTCAAAACTCAAACTTTTCAATACTTTTTAAAATTGGAAATCATTGTGCTGAGTGAGTTTAGTTACTATTTATAATCAATTTTTCTCGTAAGGTTTGCTGTTTTTAGTAAATTGATAAAAATATATGCTATTTTACTAAGACTTGCACGGCGTCAAAATTGAGCGCCTTGTCAATATATCGGGCCCGTATTCAAAAACGAAACGGAATATTTCAGAATAATTTGGCATATACATTCTAAACATCCCAGTTTCTTGCTGGGTAAAATTTCGTTTTATTTTGCGTCTTATCACTTAGCACAAAATTTCGATATTGCCTGATTCTTACGTGAACCTGTACTTAACAACTATTGCTAAATTTTGTCGATCAAATTTAGTTATAACATCAAGACGTTTGGTAAAATAGCAATTATAAAAGTCTTCGTATATTTTTAATTGCTTTCATTAGCATTGTAACCCCAGTACTTACCTGATTCCAAATATCTAACCGTAATTTACATTTACAACTACATTTCCTAATATAAAATTACACTGTTGTAGTCAATACTTAATTAATCATCTACAATATATAAAGGAAGAAAATTGTTTTTCACATCAAGTGACTTTCATCACCCTTCTTTGTGATCATTATGCTTACAAAAAGATTTCAAAACCAGTAGCTCACGCTGAGGTGTATATAATAAGCAGGGGTGTTCAAGCAGAGTTATGCCTCTTGTCAGTAGTTGGTGCGTTGTTGAGACTATATTGCGCCCCCGGCATTCTGCATTTCAAGGACGCAGCAGGTTAGCTTTGAGGACGTACCCCCAGTGTGACATGGATTTTAAACTATGAACGATGCTACATTTGTATATTTAATCAGAAATTAATTAACGGTCTAATTTTGATGGGGCAACGGTGAAAGATATAAACTTAATATAAAAATTCATTAAAAATAAGCAGCTAAAATAGACAGGCTTACAAGAATTTGAAAGTACATGTGTGAATAGAGAGATTGAAATTTATTTTTCCAAATAATTTTTTTTAATTATTTAATCCACGACAAAGTGTACATTACTTCAGTCGTAGAAGTGTTGCCCATTCATATATTCGAAAAGAGTGCACAGATTACAATGAAGCTAAAAATGTCAAATGGGTATCAAGACTCTTGATAAGTGGGAAAATATTATATGATCTAGCAAAATATGTTAAAAAGAAATATTCCAACAGAAACTATATCAAGTTAAAAAAAATAATTAAAGACTTCATACTCCATTTTTATCCGTTTATACTGCAGCTAATGCTAGTATTTATGTACGTGTACATGTATTATATGCATCAAATTAGGTTTATGAATATTAGTTAAGAATGGAGAAGAGTAAAACGGGTGTCAAATACTTGGGTCTTCAAATTCATGGTGTCAAATAATTGGGACTTCAGAGGTACGATGCCTAATCCACTCATATTGAGAAGTTGGCCTTATTAAAAGTGGAAATAGAGTAATATTATAGATCCACCACTAGCCTCGGTATTTAAATTTGAACACGTGACAGTACGTTAACAACATTTCTGTCCAACTTTCCATTTATTGTTTGGCTTAATATTATGTCGCATTTTTGTGTAAAAAGTTGTGAAATCATCATTTGATAGTTCATGATTTGCTTTTGCAGAATTCTCAATAAATACAAGTTACAGTACCTGACCATGGACCCTCGACGTAGCGCCCAGGATAGGTTACGGTGTGATCTCTGTTCCTCCTATTTACTGCGACATTTGCCACATACATCTGCGTAAAGCATGTGTGGGAGAACATCTCTCCGAATTCCCCAAAGAATACAAAATTGTACCCTTTGAAAAGCGGGGATCTACAACTAAATGCCCTAATCATTCTTCAAAAATATGTGAACTTTACTGTGAACAATCTGCGCGCAGTGCACTTCTTCTACACAACATCAAGGGCATGCATTTGTCTACATACCGAACATTCTGGGAGAACAAAAATCTGTTTTACAGAAAGATTTACAAGAATTAGAGAAATTAATTTTTCCCAAATATCAAGAGATTGCATCAAGTATCCCGGTTCAGAGAGCTTCCCTTAATACATCTTCACAGAAAATTGCCTCGGATATCAGCAAACACGGAGAAGAAATGCACAGAGAAATAGATGTAATTATCAAGAAATTAAAATCTGATCTTAATAAAACGGACTCTAAATATCTTACTGTCCTAAATAAGCATGAAGATGACATCAAACACATCATGTGTGATATCACACAGACAATTGCAGATCTGAGAAAATTAGTAAATTTTGATGACGTGGGCTTTTTTTGTGTCTACAAATCAAAATATGCGGAATTCAAAAGATTGCCACCTAAACTGACGGTTACTTTTCCACGCTTTTCTCCTCAGAAAATTAACAAACACCAACTATAAAAACAGTTTGGTTCTCTATCAGAATTATCTATCGAAATAAAGGAACACAACTAAACAATAGATTCTTCAAGCACTGAGAGCTCTTCCCCAGAAAGGCATTTTATTGATGCACCTCAGATCATCACAGAGATAAAAACCGATTACATTGTATACATATGCTAAAAATGTGTCCTGTCTGAGTGATGAGGACATCTGGATTCGGGATAACAGCAACATTTTGCAACTGTACAACCTCGAGAGAGGGCTACTGAAGTCTATCAAAACTAAGTCGGGGAACCGTGCAGAGGACGTAGCAGTGACTGAAAACGGGGATCTAGTATATAATGATAAAACAAATAGAACTGTAAACATAGTGAAGAATAAAAAAATAGAGACAGTGATCACACTACAGGGATGAAGACCTCGCGGTGTCTGTAGTACCTTCTCTGGTGATATCCTGGTGGTTATGCATAATGATGATAGGGAAACACCATCAAAAGTTGTGCGTTATTCTGGCTCCACTGAGAAACAAAGTATACAGTACAATGACATTGGAAAAGCTCTCTATTCATCGGGTGATTATACTAAATACATCAGCGAAAACAGGAATCTAGATATATGTGTGTCTGATTGGGATCCACGTGCAGTAGTGGTGGTCAACCAGGCAGGGAAATTCCGGTTTACGTACACTGGTATTCCCTCTTCCTCAAAGAAACCATTCGATCTATATGGCATCACTACAGATAGCCAAAGTCATATCCTGATAGCAGATCTTGAAATCACGGTATCCACATTGTCGATAGAGACGGCCAGTTTCTCCGATTCATTGACAACTGCCATTTTGAGAAACCTTTGGGTATATGTGTAGACACAAGAGACAATCTCTTTGTGGCTGAGAACCTTATGATCAGGCTTGTTGTAATAACTAATGTGTTATCTTGTACTTCTTTTGATCAATTAATTAACTAAACTATACAACCATTCATAATTTATATATCACTAG
The DNA here is from genome assembly GCF_963853765.1 of Magallana gigas. NCBI lineage: Eukaryota > Metazoa > Mollusca > Bivalvia > Ostreida > Ostreidae > Magallana > Magallana gigas. Next base: position 24,886,340 of record NC_088862.1, read on the forward strand.
TAAACATATTGTATAAAGTAAATATTATATTGAAATATGAAAGTTTTTAAAAAAGTTTTTAATTTTTTTTATTACATAGGTTATTCTTTTAGTCATACTGAACATTTTTTTTTTCGAGTAAGATAAAATATCGAAGCTGAGTCTAATTATTTCTAAACTAAGTACATTTACTTTTTTACAAGAAGCTTTGATATCATATCAATTATTTTCAAGATTACATTTAACCGGTTTACCTGTTAATTTTATGGTATTGCCAAAAATAGTTCAATAAAACAACGTTTGAAAAATTTAGTCAGAATTTCTTCTCTTTAGCTAAAAGTCCAATTTTGTTTGAGCCTTAACTCTTTATGTGAAGAATGTAAATGAACTGAATAATTATGTTTTTACAGAGCTTTTTATAACATTCATGTACGCCTTAAATCTTATTATCACGCATTACATCAATAAACAGTTTCAGTAAAGAATTGTGACAACCCCTGTGTTTTTATATTTTTTGTACAGGTCTACTTACAACACGTCAATGAGTATATTGGTTATACATGTAGAGGGTTGTTCTGCTTTTCGGTAGACATTTTTGGTCACCTGTACTTTAAAAGTTCTGCACATTCAACATATTTTGGATCATTCAGCAGATAGTGTTTTTAATGATTTGCTCAAGATTAGTTTATTTAATGCGATTTTCAACACTTTAATAATGACTCATACAGTACCCGCAACGTTATTTTTTTACAATCATATCCTATCGTATCGTGTATCAATCCTATGGAATCGTGCGTGTATACTGTTCTATCGTGCGTTAATTCTATCCTATCGTGCGTTAATTCTATCCTATCGTGCGTTTATTCTATCAGGTTTATCGTTTAATTTCAACAATTCTTCCGTTTATCCTATCGTGTTTATCGTCTCGTGCCTTTTCATAAGCAAATAAATTTATTACTAAGTTGCAACTCGTTCGGTGCGCCGTATACAAATATTTATCGAACAAGAATTGTAAAATACTATTCAACATTCCGCCAGGATACTAATATTAAATTTTTTTTGATCAAAATTAACCAATATTATTTGTGAATCATATCTGTTAACATTGAAAATGAAACACGAAGTTCTTAGGAACAAGGTAATCATAAAAAGTTTAATATAACAACCATAAATTGATATTCAGTAGATAGGTATCTTTTACTCTATTTCTGAATAAATGCGTTTGTAATTAATAAAGAAACAGACAAGACTGAAATCTCCACACACATTTCCCATATTTTACCAGTATATAAACGAAACATTTGCATATAAAAATATGCATTCATTTTAACTTAATAATTTTTATATATATTAAAAAGATATTAATGAAAACATAAATATATAAAACATTAATAAAAATATTTGGTTTCATTATTATAAAGGTTTGATCGTACGAAATACAATCATTCAGTTTGATACAAAATTATATGAGCCCAATACTATCAAGTCCATAGATTATTATTGCTGCTCACATTTAAAAGGTTGTTCCCTGCATTAAAAAAGTCTATAAGGTTTTGGCGAACGTATTTTTAGTAATCTACACACATAGCTTAAGCATTTTAATTGACCTTAAGATTCTGTTCTCAAAGTGCAACTTACAGAGATATTGTATAACTTCCGAATCGAGCATATAGGGAAAATCCTATCATGCGTGAATCCTATCCTATCGTTTAACTTGTAAAACATAACGTTGCGGGTACTGTACTCATTAATAAGATTTTTCCGACAAGTCTTTAACAATTTGAGTAAAGGTTTGAGACTTATAACTAATTTCATTGCTGGATTTTTTTGCCATATGCTTCATTCGGAAAAAAAATATTTAAGGAAATGCAATATCTCTGTAAGTTGCACTTTAAAAACAGAAAATTGTATTTAAATGCTTAAGCTATGCGTGTAGATTACAAAAAGTACTTTCGCAAAAACCTTAAAAAAATCACAGTGACTGGCGTTTGTCATTTTTACCAATATGATTAAAATCAGCATATATAAAACGCTGCATTGCAATACGTAATGTATTTTTCAAGTGCGTAAAACTGTGCTGCTCCAGATTGGGGGTGATTAGAGGGGGATCCGAAGGATGATATTCGAGGCCTATGTTCAGTAACTTTACTATATGTGAAGTTAATAAGGTTGAGTTTCAAACATCCCGACCCCCTGCTAGATCCACGCATGAATTTTAAGACCCACGATTTATATGATTATCCGTTTTCAATTTTATAAACTATTTCTAAATCCAATTAAACATTTTGTAGCTTCTGCTTGTATTTAAGCCCGTAAATTATATGCGATGGATTATGTTGGAATATAATCCCAAATCAATGACAGAAATATTGGTGATTGTGAAAGAAAATGTATATTTTTTATTTTTGGAAAGCGTGCCTACACTGTTCTTTTTTTTAATAAATGGGTGCAAAAGCAGTTACTAAAATGCAATTTTAAATCAATGAACACAAAATAAATATTATGACTTGTACATACCATTGGCAAAACAGTTTTAAAGGCGTATACGTAGAAACGGTTTCTTTTCCTTTAGTTTTAAAAATTCTAATTTATCCTTTCTTGCCCTTACCTTGGAGTTATAAAGTTTGATTTTGATCTTATAACTAATGTTTTGAGTGTTTAAAACTCTCTCCCGAAAAATGTTGATTCTTTTTAATAAAACATATCATTTTGAAACATATTAATCCTCAATGGATGATCAAATACCACATTAGCAAGGCATTCACAAAGCTATTTAACATTTGTATTTGGGGAAAATAAGGCATCCTAAATAAGAAACGTCTGAAAGATTGAAATTTTTTTGTACAAATTTATAAACATTAAACAGCCACATAAAACAAGCTTACATGGATTCGAGGGTAAATTCATTGAATAGAGAAATCGAAATTTATTTTTCCAAATGAATATTTTCCAGATAATTTGTTCCACGACAAAGTGTAAATTACTTCAGTCGTACATGTAGAAGCGTTGCACATTTATATATTCGTGGAAAGAGCCTAGATAACAATGAAGGGAAAGGTGTAAATTGCCGGGTATCAACACTCCTGATTATGGCAAAATAATATATGATCTAACAAAATCCCAACAGAAACTTTCTGAAGTAAAATGAATAATCAGGGACATCCTTTGGTTAAATGAAGAGAATAAAAGGGTGTTTAATACTTGCCATGGGACGTTAAAAAAAATTGAACAATTCACAGTCAAATAACTATTATTTTTGTGTAAAAATAGGATGTACATAAATTATCAGAGGTGTTATATAGTTGGACAAAAGAAAAATAGAGCGCTCCCATAGATCCACCACTAGCCTTGGCATTTAAATTTGAACACGTGATAGTATCGATAGACCTGGAATAAATTCGACAGTCGCCATGTTACACTATAGGGTTAATGCCATGTTTGTGATGAAGGAATTGTGTGGAAAGAGATGAAATGTAAGAAATGTGTAAATATATTTAGTATCATAAAAATTACCAGTTTTATCAGTCGTTGAGTAAAACAAAACTGATCTACAAAAAAGGTCAGAATCAAGAACGTTTACAATATTTGTGTCCTACTTTCAGTTTACTGGATTTTGCTGTAGTTGTATCAGTTATTTTGTGTAAAAAGTTTTGTAATCTTAATTTGAAAATTTATGATTTCTGTTTTGCAGAACTCTCCATAAATACCCGTTATAGTACTTGACCATGGACCCTCGACGTACCGCCCAGGATGTGTTACGGTGTGATCTTTGTGAGACACCTGTTCCGCCTATGTACTGCGACATTTGCCTTATACATCTGTGTAAAGCATGTGTGGGGGAACATCTTTCCGAGTTTGCTAAAGAACACAAAATTGTACCATTTGAAAAGCGGGGATCGTCAACTAAATGCCCAAATCATTCTTCAAAAATATGTGAGCTTTACTGTGAACAATGCCACATTCCAATCTGCGTGCAGTGCACTTCTTCCACCCAACATCAAGGGCATACATTTGTCTACATAGTAAAAATTATGGAAAAGCAGAGGTCAGTTTTACAGAAAGATTTACAAGAATTAGAGAAGTTTATTTACCCCAAATATCAAGATATTGCATTAAGTATTCCGGTTCAGAAAGGTACCCTTAATACATCTTCACAGAAGATTGCCTCGGATATCAGCAAACATGGAGAAGAAATGCACAGACAAATAGATGTAATTATCAAGAAACTAAAATCTGATCTTGATGGAATGGACTCCAAATACTTGGCTGCCTTAAATAAACATGAAGAAGAAATCAAACACATGCTATCTGATATAACACAGACAATTGCAGATCTGAAAAAAATATTAAATTCCGATGACGTCGGCCTTGTCTCTGCCTACAAATCCAGAAATGCGGAATTCAGAAGATTGCCACCTAAACTAACGGTCACTTTACCACGCTTTTCTCCCCAGAAAATTGACAAACAACAAATATCCGCACTCTTTGGCTCTCTATCAGAATTATCTATCGAAACAATGGAGCAAAACTGCACAATGGATTCTTCTTGTACTGCGCACTCTACACCAGAGAGGTCCCTTATTGATGTGCCACAGATCATCACAGAGATAAAGACCGATTATAAATATGCTATAAATGTGTTCTGTCTGAGTAATGAGGACATCTGGATTCGGGGTAACAGCAAGATCTTGAAACTGTACAACCTCCAGAGAGGGCTACTGAAGTCTATCCAAACCAAGTCTGGTAAATGTGCAGAGGACATATCAGTGACAGGAAACGGGGATCTGGTATATGCTGATAAAACAAATAGAACTGTGAACATAGTGAAGAATAAAGAAATAGAGACAGTGGTCACACTACAGGGATGGAAACCTCGTGGTGTCTGTAGTACATCCTGTGGTGATATCCTGGTTGTTATGAACAATGATAATTTGAAAACACCATCAAAAGTTGTGTGTTACTCTGACTTCACTGAGAAACAAAGTATACAGTACAATGAGAATGGACAAGCTCTGTATTCATCAGGTGATTATACTAAATACATCAGCGAAAACAGGAATCTAGATATATGTGTGTCTGATTGGGAAGCACGTGCATTAGTGGTGGTCAATCAGGCAGGGAAATTCCGGTTTAGGTACACTGGTCTTTCGTCTTCTACAAAGGAACTATTCGATCCATATGGCATCGGTACAGACAGCCAAAGTCGGATCCTGATAGTTGATCTTTACCACCACCGTATCCACATTATCGATAAAAACGGCCAGTTTCTACGATATATTGACAATTGCGATTTGGAGAAACCGTTTGGTCTATGTGTAGACAAAAGAGACAATCTCTTTGTGACTGACAACAATTCACGTATAGTAAAGAAAATTCAATATCAAAAATAAACAAAGTGTTCATATTTTCCAATTGCATGCCTATTAAATGACCAGGAATATACATATTGAATGTAAAAAAGTGACAATGAATATGTTTATGTTTAAAACATATCAGCATTTACTGTAGATTCCTAATTAAACGCGAGGAATTAATATCCACATAATTTTGCGAGAGCTCCCTCGGCAGATTTTAAAATCTCGCCATTATATTCTGAGAGTTAAGATCAATTCTATGTAAGAATCAAAGATTTTTAAAAGGTCTGGCCACACATAGTCACCAATTTTCCTTGTATTTCATACATGGACACACAGAGGTGTAAAACGCAAAAAACCACTATAAGTTGGTTGCTAGGGGAAACTGTTGCCAAAGTAACCGAGGCTTAAGATGGAAAAATGGCAAAACTTACCTACTTTCAAGCCATATTAGAAGGTTTTGCCCACCAATGTATAGGCTACTATCAATAACATAAAACAACCTTTATCCTGATTTCAATTCTTTAAATATATCACAAAATTGACGGAGAAACCAAAACTTTTAAAATGTTACCATGGAAACCGTAAAAAGTATTTGAAATCAGTTTTTTGCGTTTTTTTAATAAGCCGAAATGGGAAACTGTTGAATTTTTACATCAATATCAGTGTCCATGCAATATATATTTTATCATGAAAATCACACAGAAATTCTTACTTTTTGAAAATTCCATAGCAACTGCAGTAATTTTTAGAAAATTTCAGATTTTTTTCAAGTGTCATTATATTAAGGACATACTTTATTTTTTCTTACAAATTGATTTTTTACATTTATTCATTTTATGTGAATAATATCCATTCAAAGATGCATAAATATATATTATAGTTTTCCTTATTTTTAAGCCTGTTACCATAGCAACGGTTCTCAATTTTCATATTTAAATTATTAATTGCACATTCATAATAGTGTTTACCAAAAAATCCAAAATTTGCACTTTTTATTCAAATTAAATGCAGAAAACAGATTTTAGAATTGCTGTTTTGTAACCATGGAAACGCTCTGAAAATATGCGTTTCTCCATGAATTTTTTTCTTTCCTTTGAAAAATCACAACTGCTTTAAATAGTTAATTCTACTCTGGTCACCCCAAGTTGTGCACATTACTAACAATATGTTCTCAAAAAAGCATGAAAATGCCATTTTTACATCTTTACCCTTGGTTACATGTACCATGTACCATAACAACAAATAAATGGTGTTTAGCTTTATTACTCACCAAAGTCTATCAAATTGTCAAGTATGAAGAAAATCTGTGACTATGCGTGGCCACCGAATTTTGATTCTTACATAGAATTGATCTTAAGAACCAGAAGAAATGGAGAAAAGAGTTCCACGTTCGCGACTTTATGTTCCCACGATATGATACAAACCAATGGGATCGCGGAATTAAGTACTCGCGAAATATTAGGAATTTACAGTAGTTATGCTAAGTGTTAACGTACTAGTATCCTATACTTTATGATCAGGCTTTTTGTAATAACTAATGTGTTATCGTATACTTCTTTTCATCAATTTAACTGACTAAACTATCCACTCATTAATAATTTATATATCACTAGTTAATACATCGTATAAATGAAGAAATTATTGAAATATAAAAGTTTTTAAAAAGTTATTGTTTTTGTTATATAGGTTGTAGTTATATGCTTTTAGCCATACTGAATTGTTTTGGGGTTTTTTTTGAGTAAGATATAAATAACGAAGCTGAGCCTTATTATCTCTAACCGAAGTACATGTACCTTGGTGATTTTTTTTACATGAAGCTTTGATATGATATCAATTATTTTCAAGATTAAATATGACTAATTTACCTGTTAATTTTAAGTACTGCCAAATATAGTTCAATGTAACAAGGTTTAAAAAATTTAGTCAGAATTTCTTCTCTTTAGCTAAAAGTCCAATTTTGTTTTAGCCATTTATGTGAAGAATGTAAATGAACTGAATATATTTTATTTCGGTTTGTATAACATTCATGCATATCTTAAATCTTATTTTCACGTATTAAATCAATAAACAAATTCAACAAAGAATTGTGATAACCCCTGTGATTTTATATTTTTGTAAAATGTCTGCTTTAAACATGTCAGTGAGTATATCTGTTATACTTGTAAAGGTTTGTTCTGCTTTTCGGTAGACACATTTTGTTACTTTTACTTTGAAAGGTTTGAACATACAAATATTTGTACCAAGTAGTGTTTTTAATAAATTGCACATAATTTTAAGAAGATGACTCATAATTTTTTCTTCATTGATAAGATTTTCCCGACAGGTCTTTAATAATTTGAGTAAAAGTTTGAGACTTTTAACTAATTTCATTGCTGGTTGAAATCGTGTGCATGAAAACTACGTCATATTAGGACAAAGAAGTCAACATTCAATTTTTTTACCTTTATTATTAATCAAATAAGGTTGTTTTGCCATATGCTTCATTCGGAAAAAATATTTAAGGAAATGCAATATCTCTGTAAGTTGCACTTTAAAAACAGAAAGTTTTATTAAAATGCTTAACCTCTGTGTGTGAATTAATTAAAGTACTTTCGCAAAAACTTGAATGCAGGGAATAACCTTCTTATATGTGAGTAGTATTAATAATCTACAGACTGGATAGTATTGGGCTCATATAAATTTTATATATTATATCAAACTGGATTATTGTATTTTGTACGATCAAATCTTTATAATATCTAAACCAATTTTTTATAATATAAATGAAAATTATAAAGTTAAAATGACTGCATATTTTCATCTTCAAAAGTTTCATATATATATACTGGTGAAATATTAAAGAAGGATCTCGAGATTTCAGTCTTGTCTGTTTCTATATGAATTACAAACGCATTTTTTTCGGAAATGGAGTAATAAAAACTTATCCACTGAATATCCATTTATTGTTGTTATATTAAAAAGTTGTAATATCGCACTAAATTAATATTTTATAGAAATCTTTTTTTTTTCATAAAGCTATAGAAGTTTTTAATTTATGAAGGCAAACAAAGGTAATATTTCCTGTGTTTTACACCAGGATATGGACAGGTAGGGCATCACCATGTGATGTCATAAGATAAGTAGTGAAGTAGATGGGGATATATGAATAGAGGGCCGCCGTACGGAGTATTATCCACCATTATAACTTAAAAACCATTAAAAAAGACCATTTACCTGATTCCTATATTCCAACTATTATTTACAATTGCAAATATGTTTATTAATATCAAATTACAATATGATATTCAATTATAACAATTAATTATTTATCTACAATATATAAAGAAACTTTTTACAAATTCAATGCCTTATTTTGCCTACTAATATTTTAAAACATGTAGCTTACTCTAAAGCATATTACATGTACAACTATTAAAATAAGCGTGGTTGTTCCTATTGTCATAAGCTTCTTTGTTGTTGCGACGCTGAATTGTCCTCCGAATATCATTTTTAAAAAACTCTCTAATTAAAGTAGTAACGGAGACGTAAAAGAAGACACTAATAATTAAAACACCATGCCCCCTCAATATGTAGGGTATGAACAAGAAACAGTCACAACAGAGATTAAATAAAATCAAAAGTAATTTTACATAATTGAGAAATTCATATTCTTTTCAAAACAAATTATATAATTTACAACAGAGTGTCAATCCTTCAGTTGTGTTGTAGCAGATCCATATATTCGCGGAGAGAACACTTGTTATGAAGAGAGGAGAGCCATTATCATCACACTTGATTAGAGGAAAATATTATATCACTTAACGAACAATGTTTGTAAAGGCAACTGAATAAATTCCTTAAAATTATAGAAGACAGTGGGTTACGTGAAAAACATTTTGAGACGTTGAATAAAGGCAAACAATTTACAGTAATAAAGATAACTATTATTCTTATGTAAAAATCGAACAATTTATTAGAGGTGGGATGCCTTATCTACCAATATTGTAAAGTTGGCCCTTTTAGAAAAGGAAGAGTGACGCCCTTATTGATCCACCCCTATCTTGGGCGTTTAAATTTGAACACGTGATACTATCGTTAGATACGTCAGTCGTCATGTAACAGGAAAAAGATTGCAGCCATGTTTGTGATTCAGGAATTGGTGTGGAGGAGATGAAACGTAAGAACTGTGTATTAATTCATCACAAAATCGACCTTAATAACACGTTAAGATAACAATTTATTGACGAAAAAGGTCAAAATCGAACATATTTTGCGTCCTACTTTCGTTTTACTGGTTTTTGCTGCAAGTTATATCAGCCTTTTTGTGTAAAATGTTCTGAATTCATAACTCGATGGTTCATGATTTCTAGGGTTTTTTTCAGAATTCTCAATAAATACCCGTTACAGTACTTGACCATGGACCCTCGACGTAGCGCCCAGGATGTGTTACGGTGTGATCTCTGTGAGACACCGGTTCCTCCTATGTACTGCGACATTTGCCACATACATCTGTGTAAAGCATGTGTGGGAGAACATCTTTCCGAGTTTGCCAAAGAACACAAAATTGTACCGTTTGAAAAGCGAGGATCTACAACTAAATGCCCAAATCATTCTTCAAAAATATGTGAACTTTACTGTGAACAATGCGATATTCCAATCTGCGCGGAATGCACTTCTTCCACAGAACATCAAGGTCATACATTTATCTACATAGTGAAAATTCTGGAAAAACAGAGGTCAGTATTACAGAAAGATTTACAAGAATTAGAGAAGTTAATTTTTCCCAAATATAAAGAGATTGCATCAGGTATTCCGGTTCAGAGAGCCACCCTTGATACATCTTCACAGAAAATTGCCTCGGATATCAGCAAACATGGAGAAGAAATGCACAGAGAAATAGATGTAATTATCAAGAAACTAAAATCTGATCTTGATGAAATGGACTCCAAATACTTGGCTGCCTTAAATAATCATGAAGATGAAATCAAACACATGCTATCTGATATCACACAGACAATTACTGATCTAAAAAAATTGATAAATTCTGATGACGTTGGCCTTCTCTCTGCCTACAAATCCAGAAATGCTAAATTCAGAAGATTGCCACCTAAACTGACTGTCACTTTACCAAGCTTTTCTCCTAAGAAAATTGACAAGCACCAAATATACGAACACTTTGGCTCTCTATTAGAATTATCTATTGAAACAGAAGAACACAACTTCACACTAAGAACTGAGCACTCTCCAGCAGAGAGGTCCCTTATTGATGTGCCACAGATCATCACGGAGATAAAAACCGATTATAAATATGCTGTAAATGTGTCCTGTCTGAGTGATGCGGACATCTGGACTCGGGGTAGCAGCAAAATTTTGAAACTGTACAGCCTCCAGAGAGGACTACTGAAGTCAATCCAAACCAAGTCAGGTAACCGTGCATACGACATAGCGGTGATAAGAAACGGGGATCTCGTATATACTGATGGAACAAATAGAACTGTAAACATAGTGAGGAATGAAGAAATACAGACAGTTATCACATTAAAGGGATGGAGACCTTTCGGTGTCTGTAGTACCTCCTCTGGTGATATCCTGATTGCTATGTGCAGTGATGATACGCAAACACCATCAAAAGTTGTGCGCTATTCTGGATCCACTGAGAAACAAAGCATACAGTACAATGACAATGGACAAGCTCTCTATTCATCAGGTGGTTGTAGTAAATTCATGAGTGAGAACAGGAATCTAGATATATGTGTATCAGATTTTGGAGCCCGTGCAGTAGTGGTGGTTAATCAGGCTGGTAAACTTCGGTTTACATACAATGGCAATCCGTCTAATACCGAGGAATCGTTCGATCCATATGGCATCACTACGGACAGTCAGAGTCGGATCCTGATAGCAGATCTTGACAACAACCGAATCCACATTATCGATAGAGACGGACAGTTCCTCCGATTCATTGACAATTGTCATTTAAAGAACCCATTAGGTTTATGTGTAGACACACGAGACAACCTCTTTATGACAGACAACAATTCATGTAGAGTAAAGAAAATTCAATATTGCACGTAAACAAACTGTTCGTAATTTTCAAATACATACCAATTAAATGTCCATGAGTATACATGTACATATTGAATGTATAGATACGACAATTAATATGTATAGTACAGAAGAAAACGTGTCAGCCCATAACAATGCTAATGTTTATGTATACTATACACTATGATCAAAGTTTTTTGTAAATATTAATGTGTTTTCGTGCACTTTTTATAAAACTGTCTAAACTATCCACCTATTTATACTTTATACATTAATAGTAAACATACTGTATAAAATTAACGAGGCCGGGTCTAATTTGTTCTGCCCTAGATTTTTTAATAAATTTTTTTACCTGAATTTCTACTGATATAATTATTATTTTAAGATTAAAAAATAAGACATTTACCACACCGTTTGTTTAGGGGGTCATCTCAAAGTTTGTTAATCTTTAACATAGGACCCTATGGGATTTCGCTTGAAATGTATCAATTTTGCACATTTTTTTAAACTTCTGCCCTAGGGATTTCTTTTTCTGTTCTACATATTAAAGTTATTGCTAAAAGGCATCAAATGGTCAAATAAAAAAAACCTTTTACCTCCTTGTTTGTTCCAGGGGTCTTATCAAAGTTAATTTTTGTATGCCCAATTTCCCAGATTTGTCAGATAATGGCTATTTTTTATTTGACAAAGGCTGAAAAGGTGCTCTTTATAGTATTATTAAAGCATTCAGACATATTTAAGTAATAAAAAAATATATAACATCACATATTAAGGGTAATTAATATAAAATACATGGTTACTGTCTTGAAATATATGAATTAAGCTATATTTAGGCGGGTTAAGAAAACGTGACAGAGGATTAGGCCTGATGAACCCTCTTCACGTTTTCGACCATAGCCCAAATATAGCTTATACTTCGAGACATTTATGTTAATTCCACAATATAACATTAATTTTACGCACTAAACGAGCCATTTTCATCAAATTTCGCTGAATATCTGCAGTTGAAACCGTCACGCCATGGCGTCAACCAAGCAAAAAGATGACGTCACAATACAAATGAAACGCTGCGCGAAAGCGTGCGTACTCGTTCTGTACTCGGCCTCGTTAATAATATTTAACTATTAAAATATTTTAAACAGTTTTTAATTTTTTGTTATTACTTTAAGTTAATGTTTTTTATGCTTTAAACTATACTGACATATTTTGCAAGCACGAAAAAATAACGACATTGAATCGAATTATCTCTACCTTAAACATTTAGATGAAATTTCTTACTTGAAGCTTAACTACCATATCAATTATATCAAGACTATTTGTCACTGATTTGGCAAAAATGATTTGGGAAAGGGGGAGGGGGTCGTCAACAAAACAAATTTTACTGCAGGGCCGTATGGAAATTTGCAGAAAGCGCAGTCACATTTTTTCCCCATAATTTTGGGATATTTCTGCCTTTGTTGTTTTTCATTTAGTTAACTTTAGCATTATTTTTTATACTACTTAGAGGTTACCAAAAAAGGTTATCAAAAATGTGAATTTTTCACAAAAGGTGACAACCTGTTTTAATGAAGCGATTTTTTCATATTAGCATTTCCTTCAAGACAGACTTAAGGACGCAGTCGTTGTGTGACAGAGTTAAAACTATGACTGATGCTACATTTTTAAGCAGAACGATAAGATTTTGATGTTGCAAAGCTGATAGGGTTTAACTCCACATCACCTCCTACAATCACTTAGACATACCGCTTCAACGATTTAAAACGAACATAAACACAAAAGTCTCGTGACACTTAAACAAGTTCAATACACACGATAAAAAATGACAATATTTCAATGAATGATATATACAAGTTTAGTTTCGGTTGTTAGTTGATTTTTTCAGGAGCTTCATCCTGATTTTTATTTTCATTCTAGTAATATATTCTATGCATTTGGATAAATGCATAGAATATATTACTAGAATGAAAATAAAAATCAGGAATAATACCCTGCTGATTCTAATGCATGATGATCGAGCTACATCAACTGCTTGCAGTGTCTATACATGTATTTTATACGTATGCCCAATCTAGCTATGAGAGCAACATTGTACATGTACATGTACATTGTACATGTATTTATTTAAACATATGTAATAACGCAGATGTTAATTAACAGTAATAACAGACATGTGACTACATGTATATATAAATGAACAATCTTTGTCCTTGCCAAATGAGATCATCCAAACTTATTTTTTTTATAAAACACATACTGAAGATGGAAACAATAATTAAATTAATTGTAATCCCTTGATAAAAATACTTTTTGACTCATCATTTTCAAAATATGTATCACAATGCCTTTTCTATAATCAACAGTTCATAGAAAGATAAAAAATTATATATATTCGTGTAGTGTATCTATGCCATGTCCGATATGAATTCAGTTATTCAAGTCAATATTTTTAGAATAAAAGGGGACGTATTTGAATGCCCTTAATGGCGGCTAAAATTGATACCTCTCAAATGTACATCTAGACAAACAATATCGGTGCTAGAGAAACAATTTATAATCATCAGATCTATCAAAATTTCAAAATATGATTTGTTTAACTTTAAAATATTATTAACTAAAGAAAGAACCCTGTGCATAAATTCTGACTGTAATTTTTTTTTGTATTTTTCTATATCTTTGTATGGAGCTTTTCTTCACATAAAAGGAGTTCGAAAAAAGGGAATGTCAATTTTTCATGGGACGATGAATAAAGGCGAGCCATTCACAGTAAGATAACGATTATATCTGTGTGATAATCGGACAAAAAATAATCAGAGGTGCTATGCTTTATCTACTCATATTGGGTAGTTGAACTTTTTAAAAGAGGAAATAAAGTGCTCTAATAAATCAACCACGAGCCTCGGTATTTAAATTTGAGCACGTGATAGTATCTATAGACCTGACGATTCAACACTCGCCATGTTACACTAGACGGTTAATGCCATGTTTGTGATTTAGAAATTGATATGGAAGAGATGAAACGTAAGTAATATGTAAATATGTTTAGTATCATAAATATTGACAGTTTTATCACTAAATAACATCTCAAGTAAAAAAAAGAAATTGATCTACCAAAAATGTCAGAATCAAGAACGTTAACAATATTTGTGTCCTACTTTCAGTAGTTATATCAGCTAATTTGTGTAAAAAGTTCTGAAATCATAATTTGTTAGTTTATGATTTCGGTCTTTTGCAGAATTCTCAATAAATTCCCGTTACGGTACCTGACTATGGATTCTGAGTACAGCCTGCAGGATGTGTTACGGTGTGATCTCTGTGAGACACCAGTTCCTCCTAAGTACTGCGACATTTGCCACATACATCTGTGTAAAGTATGTGTGGGGGAACATCACTCTGACTTTGCCAAATAACACAAAATTGTACCATTTGAAAAGCGGAGATCTACAACTAAATGTCCAGATCATTTTTCAAAAATATGTGAACTTTACTGTGAACAATGCAACATTCCAATTTGTGCGCAGTGCACTTCTTCAACAAAACATCAAGGTCATGCATTCGTCTACGTAGTGAAAATGCTGAAAAAACAAAAATTTATTTTACAGAAAGATTTACAAGAATTGGAGAAGTCTATTTATCCCAGATATCAAGAGATTGCATCAAACATTCCGGTTCAAAAAGCTAATCTTAATAAATCTTCACAGAAAATTGCCTCGGATATCAGCAAACATGGAGAAGACATGCACATGGAAATAGATGTGATTGTCATGAAACTAAAATCTGATCTTGATGAAATGGACTCCAAATACCTGACTGTCCTTAATAACCATGAAGATGAAATCAAACACATGCTTTCTGATATCACACAGATAATTGCAGATCTGCGAAAATTAATGAATTCCGATGACGTCGGTCTTGTCTCTGCCTACAAATCTAGAAATGCTGAATTCAGAAGATTACCTCCTAAAATAACGGTTACTTTACCAAGCTTTTCTCCCAAGAAAATTGACGAGCACCAAATATATAAACAGTTTGGCTCTCTATTAGAATTATCTATCGAAACAGAAAAACACAATTACACACTACGTACTGAGCACTCTTCAACAGAGAGGTCCCTTATTGATTATCCAAAGATCGTCACAGATATAAAAACCGATTATGAATATGCTGCAGCTGTGTGCTGTCTGAGTGATGAAGACATCTGGATTCGGGGTAACGACAACATTTTGAGACTGTACAACATCAAGAGAGGACTATTAAAGTCGAACAGAACCAAGTCAGGTTACTGTGCAGCAGACTTAGCAGTCACAAGCAGTGGGGATCAAGTTTATAGTGATGAAACAAATAGAACTGTGAACCTAGTAAAGAATAAAGAAATACAGACAGTGATTACATTGCATGGATGGAGACCTTGCGGTGTCTGTAATACCTCCTCTGGTGATATCCTGGTTGCTATGAACAATTATGATTGGGAAACATCATCAAAAGTTGTGCGTTATTCTGCCTTCATTGAGATACAACGTATACTGTACAATGAAGATGGACATGCCCTCTATTCATCAATTGGTTGTAAATACATCAGTGAGAACAGAAACCTAGATATATGTGTATCAGACTTTGGAGCCCGTGCAGTCGTGGTAGTCAGTCAGGCTGGTAAACTACGGTTTACCTACAAAGGCCACCCCTCTACTACCAAGGTATCGTTCTTTCCACATACCATCACTACGGAGAGTCAGAGTCGGATCCTGACAGCAGATCGTGACAATCATCGTATCCACATTATCGATCAGGACGGACAGTTCCTCCGATTCATTGACAACTGTCAATTAAACAAACCATTTGGTTTATGTGTTGACACGTATAGTAAAGAAAATTCAATATTACATGTAAACAAAGTGTACAAAATTTTCAAATGCATGTGATCAAATTGCCCGTGAGTATTTATATTCAATGTAGAAAATAACAACAAATATGTATATTATGAAAACATGCCAGAACATAATAATTCTATTGTTTATGTATATTATGCACTATGAGCAGGCTTGTTGCAAAAATTAATGTGTTATCGTGCATTTTTTACATCAGTTTAACTTACAAGACTGTCAACCCATTTATTATGTTATTATGCCGATTATTACTTGTAAATAAACATTCTGGAAAAATCTCTAGATTATTATAACTACAAACTCATAGGAAATTAGAAAGCAAGACAAATAGTTTAAAAATTAATAAAGAAAAAACTTAAAAGACCCATAGAGAAGTTTGCACGAAGATCAAAAAAGTATGGTTTGGTCCATCCAATAAAAAAAGCAGAATATATTTTTTTTCTTGGTCTCTTCTCATTTGTTAAATTTTGCACATAAAGCTAAAATAGATATAGGGTATAGGACATACCACTCTATTTTACTTATTGATATTGCTTTCTCACATTTTGTTAGAGGGAAGAGATTTTGGGAATTTAATAATTCTATGTTGAAAGATAAAGAATATGTAGTTGGGGTGAAAAAAGTTATAGTTTCTCTAAAACATTAGTATGCAGAAAAATCAAACTCACTGGAATTTATTAGTAAGAAATTATAGATAAAAGGTTGGTAAACATACTTGATAGTACTATGGGTGAAAACTAGAAGGAAAAATAACCTACACAGAAGCCTTAGAAGCGCTTAAAATTATAAAAACGATATATCACTAGGTTGAAATGGTTTTACCGCCGAATTTTTAAAATTTCTCTGGAAATATTTCTTTATTTAGTGCAATCACTTGAAATATGTTGACATACAACTTATTTATGTCAACATGCAACTTCTTTATGTCGGCATGCAACTTCTTTATATCAACATGCAACTTTCTTATGTTGACATGCGAGATAAATATGTTAACATGCAACTTATGTATATTTACATGCGAGATGAGTATGTTGACATGCAACTGTATGCCAACATAACTGAGTTGCATGTCGACATATATATGTTGCATGTCAACATATTTATCTTGCATGTTAACATAACTAAATTGCATGTCGACATAAATATTTTGCATGTCGACATTAAGAAGTCGCATGTTAACATAAATAAGTTACATGACGACATAAATATGTTGCATGTCAACATATTCATTTTGAATGTTAACATAAATAAGTTGCAGGTTGACATAGATAGGTAGCTTCTACCATCTTTGATGTCAGATGTGGGCGATATTTGATATTTTTTAAAGTTTTTTAAAAAATCAAATCAAATTTCATTTAAATCTTTTTTGATTGCAGTTTTCTTGCCTCCAAGAAATGTGAGAAAGCAATATCAATAAGTAAAATAGAGTGGTCTGTCCTATACCTTATATCTATTTTAGCTTTATGTACAAAATTTAACAAATGAGAAGAAACCAAGAAATAAATCTTTTCTGCTTTTTTTATTGGATGGACCAAACCATACTTGTTTTTGATCTTTGTGCAAATTTCTCCATGGGTCAGTTAAGTTTTTCTTTATTTATTCTTAAACTATTTTTCTTGCTTTAGGATTTCCTTTGAGTTTGTAGTTATAATAATCTAGAGATCTAGAGATGTTTCCAGAATGTTTATTTACAAGTAATAATCGGCATAAGAACATAATAAATGGGTTGACAGTTTTGTAAGTTAAACTGATGGAAAAAATGCACGATAACACATTAATTTTTGCAACAAGCCTGCCCAAAATGTATATTATACATAAACAATAGAATTATTATGTTCTGGCATGTTTTCAAAATATACATATTTGTTGTTATTTTCTACATTGAATATAAAAACTCATGGACAATTAGTTCACATGCATTTGAATATTTTAAACGCGTTGTTCACATGTACATGTAATACACAGTATTGAATTTTCTTTTTTTCTTCATTGATTTCAATATGTTATGCTATGGTGTATGTTTTAAAATATATGCTTGAACTGACTGTATACTACTTGCCAGAGATCCCAATTGTTTGCACATGAGAACGATAGGGATGTAATCTACACATAACATATAATGACTAGTAAACTTTGCATATTTGGAATATAAAAAATAAGAACAAAACATATGACACACCTGGAAAAAATCTGAAAAAGGGGCTTTAAATGCCCATGTTAACAAGCCAAATGGTAATTGTATGAATGATTATCAATTAACATAAGTGTACAAATATAGAATTGCTTGTTAAAGCCCTAATCATAAAAAAAATATGGAACAAAAAAGAACTGGTACAAAATGTGTTTTTGACCGCGATGAAATTATCAAATTGTACACACTATTTTAAGCCAGGACAATACAGCAAAACTCGTTTATAACGAATTTCAAGGGACCATAGAAAAAACTTCGTTATAGCCGTAATTCGCTATACGTTTATAACGAATTCGTAAAAAATATTATAGCGAATTCGTTATAAAAAAATTAAGGGTTTTTCCGGCTAACAGTTTTCTAAACTATCGTAAGTTATAAAATTAGTATTACCGTCATTTACAAAAAAATGTCAATATAACCATTTCATTTCAATTTTTTAAAAAATTCCGTATACCATTTGAATTTGAGTATTTTATATATGCATCTTAAAATTGCATGTTTCTTCAATGAAATTTGAAATGGAAAAAAATCGTTATAAAAATGATAAAATACGTTAAAATTTTGCCAGCGGGGGTCTTAAAATTACTTCGTTATAGCCGTAAATTCGTTATAACCGTGTTCGTTATATACATCAATTTTCTATAGGTTTATATAAGAAATTTGCCGGGACATGAATAATAATTCGTTATAGCCGTAAATTCGCTATATCCGTGTTCGTTATATTCGAGTTTTGCTGTACCAACATTAAATACATATGTTGAAAATGTGTCCTGTCTGAATGATGAAGACATCTGGATTCATGGTAACGACAACATTTTGAGACTGTACAACATCAAGAGAGGGCTACTGAAGTCAATCAAAACCAAGTCAGGGAAATGTGCTGAAGACGTAGCAATAACAGTAAGTGGGGATCTAGTATATACTGATAAAACAAATAAAAATTGAATAACCATAGTGAAGAATAAAGAAAAACAGACAGTAATCACACTACAGGGATGGAAACCTTGCGGTGTCTGTAGTACCTTCTCTGGTGATATCCTGGTTGCTATAAACAATGATGATAATAACACAACACGTAAAAATGAATTAAAATAACCCGTAAGGGTCATCATGAGTGTAATGAAGAATAAAGGGGTGTCAGTTACTAGGGACAGAAAATAAAGGATCACAATTTACATTAAGATAACTATTATTTTTTTGTGATCATGAGAAGAACGGACACCATTTATCAGAGGTGGGATACATTGTCTAACCTTAGTATAAAGTTGGCCTATTTTAAAAGAGAAAGTAGGACAACGGATTAGATCCACCACTAACCTGGGGGTTTAACCTTGAACACGTGATAGTATCGTACTTAGATACGACAGACGCCACGTAGCATGCCATGTTTGTGATTTAGAATTTGGTGCGGAATATACGAAACGTAAGAATTATGTACTATTTGTTCATCACAAATCGACTGTAATATCAGTAAATAACACTTTAAAAATTTCAAAAATTTCAAAATTGTTTGTTTACATTGACAACAGACGTTCACAGAGGAAAGAAATGTGCTGAATTATCAATGTTAAACAAATAGTAATCTCATTATGTTTAGTTAAAAATAGTGTTATATAGTTGCTCTTTTTTCATCAATTTCCTTTTTTATCAAACATTGGGTTCGTTCAGAATGTTTCCAGTGGTACCAATACCTGTTTGCCAATGGTCAAAATGTGCCATTGGACCCATATGCGGAACAATTTGTAGGAAATTTACCAGTGTTAAAAATGGTGAACAGTTAAGTATTTTTTCCTGACTTTTATTCTTCTCCTGCAAAACGTGCGAATAGATCTTTGAAAAACATATCTAGAGTGAGTCATTACTATGCGATTACTATAATACCATCATATATACACCCAATGTTTTTAATACCGTTTGTCCATGGACTTATTTGAAAGTCAATGCTATGGTTAATGCCAACAACCATCTAAAGGGCCCTACCCCTAATATTTAAAAGAAACTGTTGGTATTTTGTGGAAACTACTTTTGAGAGCTTTTGATGTATGTTTTAGAACAAATATAAAAGAAAAATTTTATAGAGTATATTCTTCTCCTTAAAAAATATTAAAGCCGGATAGACATCACAAGCAAAATGTTTTCAATTTCAAAATGTTTTGGTGCTTTAGATTCATATTCCAACCAATGCCTATAAAAACTTGCAACATGCCTACATTAACAGAAAGAAGTTTAATCAGTTGTATTTTGGTATTTTGGTATGTTACAATGCTTATAAAAAATTGTTCAGCTACAAGAATATTTAAGGTGGAAAACGCCGTTGTCTTCAATGCATACACAATAGGGCAGGAAAGCGGAAACGCGTCATAACACGAGATTTAACGAGAATTCAGCCGTTGGAGATAAACAAATACACGTGGTTTTGTAAATGGCTTTTTCGATTCTATATTGGCTGAACTATGTGTCCGGCACAAAAAAACTTCAACAAAAATCAGAGCTGGCGGTCAAAGCAGATCATGTTTTGAAGTTTTGTTTTGACCCCGAACTAAATCACGTCCAGGGAAGAGTCCAGGCGAGTATGAGAAATCGGAGTTACCATGTCAATGTAAGTTCACGACTTAATTCCTGAATCATTCCCACTCTAATAAAATCAGTAGAAATATTGTAGTAAGATTTTGTCTGAAAGTATTTAATTAATCAATGTAGATCACGCTGGGAGAAAATAACACAGTTGTTGACGGTATATGTGACTGTGTGAACGGCCAAGACAAGTGCCATCACAAGGCGTCTATTCTTTTATATGGGTATAGTGTTTTTAATTAAAGAAAATATATATGCACACCTTGTCTAGTTCATCTTTTCAGTTGAATAATATATGTAATGATCTTGATTGTATTTTACTTAGATATAAGAATGTTAGCAAAACAGACGTGAGAGCTTCTTGGATTCAGCATCCAAAGCGAGCTCCACCAAAACAGACACTACAATGGAGGAACTATTTCCACCCTCACCAAATATAGCCAATTACAGGTATGTATCAAGTCATGTTAAATTTAAAATAAATGAATTAGCAGGAATTATTAGTTTTCACAAAACGTGTTTCACATGGCATTACATGCAGTTGTATATCATAATACATGTACAATGTACATGTATACTGTGTACAGTACATGTAGCCATTGATAAATCTGATTATTGTATCCTCAAATCCTCAAATGTCCAGCCGTAAATAATATCTTTATTACAGATAATAACTAGTCATAAAAATTATTTTTTCTTATCTTATCCTAGATTAAACTTTGTGTTCAGGAGATATATTATTCTAAATAATCATATTCTGTTAGGGCAACAACAAGACCTGTAGATGAGACAGATGTAGCCTTCCTGTGCAATAAGCTTAATGCTCTTGGTCAATTTTCAGGTTAAAAGTTATGCTTAAAATTGAGGGTTTTTTTTTTTTTTTTTTTGAGTGATTTTCTTCAAATTTTATTAATGTTTGTGTTGGTAAAATATTTGAATGAATGTGCCTGACGCACACAGTGCAGGATTTTCAGCTCCAAGACTGTGACATTAGTGTTACGAGGAATTTTTATGTGCTGCTTAAAACTCATGAAAATATTGGCTTTTAGTGCAGCTTTGGGTACATATTCAAATACTAGCATTTTCTTATTGTTGTTATTTTAAGAAAAAAACGTTTTACTTAAAAGTTTCTTTGTTCTGAAGTTAGTTTTCTTTTTCTTTTTCAGATTTTCATGCACTAATACATATATAGAAACAAAATTAGATATATGAAAACATACTACTTGTAGTAACGTACATGTACATCTGGCATGTTTTGGCAATATCTTTCCTAGCATAGTAAAGTGTAGTAATGTTGTATCTAATTATTATAATTTATTTGATTTTACACATTTTAGCTATGCTATGGATTGTATCTAAAGAGCCTCCATCTCCAACACTGGATGTTCCAACTGTTGAAGATTTGCTGCTTGGGGAAGGCTACACAGGAGCTACAGACAAGATAAAGTGGCTGAAGACAAATCTTGCAATCTCCAAAGAGAAAATAGAGCAGGTTGATTTTACTTTGTTTATGACATAACGTGAGGTTTCGAAGTTGATTTGATCAAAATATTAATACATATATAATGTGTATATTTATATCTTATTAAGTCGAAAAGTTAATAAAATTATAATCAATTTTAGGTTGCACAGATGACCACAGGACAGAGGAATAACCACCTCTGGGCATTGGTTGGAAAAAACCGTTTGACTGCATCCAACTTTGGAAAAGTGCTAGCTGTCATCAGACGAAACAGGTTAAAAATTATGTATTAAATATTTTTTTCTCTCAGCACACTCAAATGTTTAATGTTGATCATCCCGTGTATTGATGTGTATGTAATACATATGACTTTTTACTTTAGTAAATTTTGTACATGTAATGAATCATTTTTTCAGGTTCCCACCCTCATTGTTTAAACAATTTCTTGCCTCGTATGACCTATCTATAAAAGATGCTATTGTATGGGGAGTTAGCAATGAGTCAGTTGCCAAAGCAAAGTATTGCTCTTATGGAGATGCAGTTGATGAAGACACAGGTAATATGCTACACCAGTATCATTTTCATATGATGATTATGTTGAGGTAATTTTTATACAAGTACTGCATAAATCACTAAATACACTAGCTGTTGGTATACATGTACTTTCAATAAAATAAAGCACTGTGTTTAACTTTTTTACACTTAGGTGTATGGTTGCATGAGAATGGTGTTTTAGGCGCAAGTCCTGATGGCCTCATTCGGCGGGCAGCAACCCACAACTATAACCATCAAGCAGCAGAGATGACTGATGTGCTAGAGGCAATGCAAGTGAGGCCTGAAATTTTGGAAGTGAAGTGCCCCTTCACTGCTAGAAATATGACAATCCCTGAAGCCATTAACTCAATCAAAGAGTTTTGTTTAGGTATTTGTATTTTTATATTACCTGCATTTGATTTCATTTAAAAAAAAACAATGTAAAAATGTTGAAATTTTGATAATAAGATATATATTTTTTGAATTGCTAGAGTACCAGGTTCATGATGGCAGACAGATGTACAAGCTTAAAGAAGATCATATCTACTACGACCAAGTATAGGGGCAGCTATACATCCTAAACAAATCAGCCTGTGATTTTTTGTGTGGACAACTCGAGACATTGCCATTGTTAGAGTTCTCCAGGACGGCTTGTGGGGCCAGAACATTGAGAAACTTACCAACTTCTATTTTGCTCATTTGATCTCTGTTATTCAAAAATGACTGTCACAATGTCTGGGTTCCTACCTTAAAACTGATAAATAAGCTTGTATCAGTTCAGCCAACCTTTTTCTTAAAATAAACAGACCTGGTACTCCTGACTTGACCCAATCAGTGTGGGTTTTTTTCAATGATAGTGTTATTTATTTTAGAAGATAAAAAAACAAAGGTTTGTATTGTAAAGTTAAATCAACAAATGACAAAGAGAAAAAAATGTTGCTGTTACATTTCTAAATTTAATAAATTTTAAAATTAGTTGACAAAAAAGGTAAAAAAAACAATCTATTATGGTTTGAATCAGACTTATTAAATAAAGAAAATCCATTAAGATTGATGGGGGTATTTATAAACATTTAATGACATATAAATTCACTGATCAAAACTGTAATTATTTGCAATTTCTGCAATCATGGGATTTTGAAAGTGTACAAGCATAGCACATACTTGAAAAATCTTAGTACTAATGTGGCGGAATTGCTGAGGAATGTGTGACAGAATTTCAAAGTTTTTTTATCCGCTCATTCACTCTCTCAACATGGATTCTTGACCGCGCTATCTTCCTGCAGACTTGGACTTCTGCTGGGGTGTACTGGCCTTTATCTTTAAGGAAGGGAGGGATGTTCGGACGAATACCCTGAGGGAGAATAGAATGGATCGTAAACCCTTTGTCTGCCAAAATCATGCCTCCTGGGGATAACTTGGCAAGCATGTTGCTATGCTTTACTATAGCAACATCTGAGGTGCTGCCAGGATATAGTTTGCTTGCGTACACAACGGCTCCATTAGGAGCAACACCAGTAACAGACTTCACAGTATGTCTATTTTTGTAGGAACTGTAGGTCTGTGACTGGGCTGTCATGTCTTGACCGGGAACATCCTGTGTAACCTCAGTGGCGTCAATCACAAGGCGACAACAGTTAAAATCTCCAAAACTTGCTGGCATTGAAGCCTTGCACTTAAGAAGGGAAGGAATGTTATTTTCCATCATACCTTCAAAAAAAACTTCATGCAGAGCAAAGACATGGGTAATGATGATATTATGAATGGTTGCTTTGCTGGTACAAAAGCGTTCTGCAAGGTCAAGGAAGGGACAGTTCAGCTTAAGTTTCATTAATGTCATGAAAAGTTGGTCCGTCCTTGAAAATGCACTTGGAGTCCAACCATCCACGTATACCAAAGGAAATCGCTGTAAGGTTGAGTCGATGATCCTAAACATCTGAGGTTTCAATGAGGTGTACATCAACATCTACAAATTTATAATAGGTCAACTTGATAATTGAAGCTGTTAAATGTTCTTGTAGAGAGTAAATTTAACTGTAGATTTAAAATCTATAATGTATTTTGGTACAAACATGATCAAAGAAATTTTAAATTCGCAAGAATTTTATTATCAAATCAGTCATTTACTTTGGATTAGACATTCAGTTTTAATTTAGCAAAAAAAAAAAAGGTTGAATTTGGCTTGACCAATGATTGACATATTCCAATTGCAATAGGTCTTCCAAAGTAAATCAAGTAATCTAAATATTGTCTTTAAAAATATGTAATTTATTTGATGTCTAATATCTTCTGCTCATTGTCGATGACATTTGCAACTGTTAAAGGGTGCTTCTGTGACTGTAGAGTTGCTATTTCTGTCTGCAAATATGCTATCTGCTTCTCCAGTTCCTACAATACAAACCATAATTGATGAATAAAATGATGACTACATGCTTCATTTTTTTAAAAATTTTGTTATACAATGTACCATTCATTATTTTGCTAGCACTGAATTTAAAATCCAATCTGCTTCTAAAGAATTTGGAATGGATGTACATGTGCCAATCCAATATCAATCAATATTAATTAATATAAATGTATATTGTTAGATACATGAAGAAAAAAATTCCTTCTGATACATTTGATTTTTATCACCTTGATTTCTAATGCTAGGGATGAATAAGACTGCATGTAATTATGCTCCTCATCAGCAACCTCATTTTCAACCACAGGCTCTGTGTCTGTAAGTATACTTTCATTTGTCTCGGGTTCTGCAGATTCACCAATCTCAGCTTGCCTGCACTGTCTAGAATACATAAAAATAGGATTAAACTTTAACAGTTAACAATTTCTTAAAAACAATATCTTCTAATCTACACAATAGTTTTGTCATTTAGTATTTTTTCTATCAGTTTTGAATGCACATTACATAAAAAAATATTGAAGAATACATTTTCACATTTTGACAAACAGCATTTAAATAAATGTACACCCTTGCATATATGTATGGCAACTTGGTATGTGTAATATCAAATGTACCAGCTCCCATTGTAACTTACTATGCTTAATTAACAGTAAAATATTTATATATTTCATCCATTATTTGTTATAATCATATTGTTTTAATACATATGACCCCCAAGGGCCATTGATTGGTGAATATCAAAAGAGTAACTGTTTTTGTTAAACTCTTCAAACATTTAGCAGTATACTGAACAGTAGTATACTGAACAGTGAGCACTGTGGAAATGTTCCATATTTCACATAAATACATTAGTTACCGTGAAATTTTATTTGGATTTGGAAAGTCAAAATAAGTGCCCTGGTTCCAAGGAAACAATGTAGGACCATTTTCCTTCCTGCCGTCTTTAAAGTGACAGCTACAAATTCTGTCTGAAGAGTTGACTCTTCTGTCTTTCCTCCTATGCATAAAATGGTTATTAGAATTAAACAAACAGTACAATTTTACTAACATGCAATTGCATATACTTCAAATCAATGATTACATTATTTATCAAATCTGTTAATCAGGTTTACTTGCACAAATGTTATAGATACTGTCATACAACTAAGTAAATAACAGCCTTTGGGATTTACAAACATGATAAGCTTTATGTATTTTATGTATGGCTTTTTTTTAAACTATGATCTATTGATAAAACTGTGTGTATTGTGAACTCCTGATCAACTAAATACAACAAAGTAGTTATAACATTACAAAATTAATACATTACAAAAATTTCACAAAAGTGGCATATAAACACCAACGAGGATAGAATATTATTTTCATAATATTTGTATATAATGATAAAGTTTTTATGCAAGTGCTATGTATATGTGTATGGATTGTATGAGAGAAAATTCGAGCTAGAGCTGTAAGCGTTTTACGTGTACCTTAAACATGTCAAAGGAATTTTATCAAATCAGCTGTATTATTTTTCTTTAAGACAAGTTTACTGTGTAATGCTATTTTACATAAATTTATGTTAAACCCATCTTACCCCCGTAAAATTAAAGTAGCATCAACCCATGGCTCGGTGTACAGTACGGTGTAGTTAATAGTTACAACATATAGCGAAATGCGAAATACCTGTTTACTATCAACATTTTACCAACCTGCACAGCTTTTCCCAATGTTTAAGATGAGTCTGGGGAAATCTGAAAAAAACTGCAGGCTTCCCTCAGTCCCTGGTGATTACAACCAGCAACAAAACAAAGCATACCGTAGGCTTTAACCTCAGCTGAACCACGTGGAGGTTTTGTTTATCTCCAGCGCGTAAATCGGAAATGACGTCAGAGCGAGACTTTCCTGCCCTATATCCGCCATTTTTGTGACGTCATAAAAAGTTACCATTGCTAACAGAGCTCTAAATCGTCTGCAAAAATGTCTACCTATGGTAAATTTTATCAGCAAACATTGGTATTGTTGGCATACCAATGGTAAAAAAAATTGACCAGTGGTTATTTTTGTCTGCCAACACAGGGCGAAAAACCATCTTTAAGCAAGTCCTTAAAGGTGGCTTAAAGGTGACTTAAAGGAGCTTAAAGGCTATACAACCTTTAAGCCGCCTTTAAGTCACCTTTAAGCAAGTGCGTATAGGTCCTTAATGTCCAAACTTCTTTAAGCTACCTTTAAGCCACCTTTAAGCCACCTATAAGCATCTTTAAGTGGCATTTACGCTCTCTTTACACTGCCTTTACACTGTCATTAAGTGGCCTTTAAGTCAATATTGATCAAGCTGAACAATAAAAACATATATTAAATGCAAAAGCTCTTTTATAGAGATGGGAGGGGGTCATTCGAGTGATAATATAATTTCCAAGGAAGGGGGGGGGGGGGGGTCCAGGTGGTTTTAATCGTCGCTCCATTAAACACAGATCGCTATCATCAGCACCGCTCCGATGGACACAGATTGCCGTTATAAAATTCTTTATAATTTTTTGGGGGTTTCAAAATTATTGTAGGGGTGAGCGCAGTCTCTGTATCTTAATATGTGCATAAAACTAATTAAAGTATGTTTGTTTCCTATTATAAATTAATCGGTGAAAAAACTCTCTCTCTCTCTCTCTCTCTCTCTCTCTCTCTCTCTCTCTCTCTCTCTCTCTCTCTCTCTCTCTCTCTCTCTCTCTCTCTCTCTCTCTCTCTCTCTCTCTCTCTCTGTTCATCTGGTTATTAAACAAAATAAAGATAATGAACCAAAAGTGCATGATTTAATTTGTTAATCGGTTTAAGGTTTGTATTTTTTTTTTCAATTTTCATTATTTCTAACTCTAGATCTGCTAGATACATGTTAAAGATGAAAAGACTCTCAACTGCCTTTGTTATATCGGGCAGGATATCACTGCTTTGTTTGTCTAGACATAGTTTTGTTCGTTTGTGTATATCTAATTAGAGTCTATTATTTGTCCAACTTAAGAAAACCCCTGGAACTAACACAGAATATACAAGATATACACAACAGTTGTGTCGTGTGCCCAGGTGCATGTTTGTGAATATCTAATTAAAGTCTATTGTTTGTCCAACTTAAGAAAACCCCTGGAACTAACACAGAATATACAAGATATACACAACAGATGTGTCGTGTGCCCAGGTGCACGTCAGGGTTTCTAAAGGCGTTGAATCTTAGTATGTACGAGTATACGATAAGTCTAGTGAATAAAAGTTAATTTACATTTGTAATTCATTTTCAAAGTATTATTTCCTAGCTCTGGGTTTCAAATATGTTACGTCTACAAATTAACGATACATGTATGTAAGAGTAAAATCTTGAGGCTAATTAATTAATGTACCGGTGATCATAAATAGGGGTTGATTATTTAAATATATGTATAAGGGTAAATATGTCAAATATACCCGCCTGGCACATCATACAATTGTATGTACAAGTCATTTGCAATTGCCACATGCAGTAAATACGTCACCGGTAATTGGTAATTTTGTTTGTTATAGAATTGATAGTTTAAAAATCATGTACATACAATTACATGTAAATATTTAAACATATTAGAACGGCGCCGCGATCATGAAAACCGGGAAATTGCGGGAAATTGAACAAATACCCTAATAGTATCAATGCATTTAATAAAAGAAATGATTTCATTTTCTTTCTTACATTTTTATAGCTATAAATTAGATGAATTACGTATATCTGCTCTGTTTAAATTTATTAACTAAGAAAGCCTACTATAGTGAACCTAACGGTTTCCATTTAGGTATAATATATTTTTGTTCACTGAAGACCAAGTTCCGTATTTCATTCTAAATACATGCATGCATGTAATTTATAAATTAGATATAATTGATTGTTACAAACTGAATGGTTTGTCAAAATCTTTTAAAGTAAACACATTCAATACAGTGATTCAATATCCACTGATATATAGGATATTAAAACGCTTATAAATATGTAAGTTGCCGTGGCCCAGAGGATTTGTGGTGATGCTTGTAAACTAAGGGTCCCGGGTTCAATTCTCACCGTGGCCTTTTTTTTTTTTTTTTTGTGTTTTTTTTTCATTTTTCTCTCTAGAACAAAAACCGTTTTAATACCTTTTCTTTCATAAAGTGAATACATTTTGTTGGAAATTTAGCACAATATTGAATTAAATTTTTTTTAATGGCTTAAAGGTGGCTTAAAGGTAGCTTAAAGGTGGCTTAAAGGTGGCTTAAAGAAGTTTGGACATTAAGGACCTATAAGTTGTCCTTAAAGGTGGCTTAAAGGTGGCTTAAAGATAGTCTTTAAGCTGCCTTTAAGCCATCTTTACGCTTTCTTTAAGCCACCTTTAAGCAATACATATAGCTTAAAGGTAGCTTAAAGGTGGCTTAAAGATAGTCTTTAAGCTGCCTTTAAGCCATCTTTACGCTTTCTTTAAGCCACCTTTAAGCAATACATATAGCTTAAAGGTAGCTTAAAGGTGGCTTAAAGATCGTCTTTAAGCTACCTTTAAACACCTTTAAGCTATCTTTAAGGAGGACTTAAAGATGGTCATTCATCCTGTGCAACGGCAAGACTCTGAACGCACCCATTGTCATAATCATGTAGAATTTTGAGCCTTTTTTCTGATGCGGACCTTAATTATTACTACTTAGATATTTCGATAAAGATTATTATTATTATTATTATTATTATTATTATTATTATTATTATTATTATTATTAAAAATGATTTGTTAGGGGGGTCGTCTAGAAAGTTTTCAAACTTTACTATTTACATGCATCTATTAAAGTTTCAGAATTAATTGAGGAATGTATAAAATACCGTAAACAAATTATATTCATGATAAAAATTAAATTATGAATCTACAACGATGTCACAGATCGAAAAGGCAATATAATAGGTGTAGGTAGAATGTGTAGCTTGTTTATATTTCTGATAATATTTATCGGGATCAATTTTGTTTGTTGATTTGTTTTCCTTTTTACCAGGGGGATAAAGAAAATTTTGTTGTTACATCGTAAAGTTACATATATATAATAAAATGTCCAGAGGTGGGATGACTCATCCACACACCTTGAATAATTGGCGATATTAAAAGAGGAGATAGTGCCTCATTAGATGAACCAATGGTCTAGACGATTAAATTTAAACACGTGATAGAAACGATAAACCAACAAGAAAAAATAGGACAGTCGCCATTTTGTCGTAAAGAGGTTTAATCGGTGGTTTTGTCTCAGGAAGTGGTGTGAAAGAAATGAAACGTAAAAAATGTGTTTATTTATCACAAAAATCGACCTTTGTATTAGTAAATGACAAAATTTAAGTCGAAAAAGGTGATCTAGAGGTCTAAAAGTCAAAATGCAGATCATGAATCAGCTTAGGTACACTTTATAAGATTTTTTTACGTTTTGTTACAGTACCATGTATTTCAGCTTATTATATATAAATCAATAAGTTGAATTAATATTTTGTTATTTAGCAACATCTGGCTATTTTTTTTTTAATTTGCAGAATTCTATTAAAATAACCATAAAGGTGTCTGACAATGGACCCCCGCCGCACCGCCCAGGATGTGTTACGCTGTGATCTCTGTGAGACACCGGTTCCCCCTATGTACTGCGATATTTGCCACACACATCTGTGTAAAGAATGTGTGGGGGAACATCTCTCTGACTTTTCCAAAGAACACAGAATGGTACCATTTGAAAAGCGGGGATCTTCAAGTAAATGTCCAAACCATTCTTCAAAAATATGTGAACTTTTCTGTGAGCAATGCGACATTCCTATTTGTGTGCAGTGTGTTTCTTCCACAAAACATCACAGTCATACATTTGTTGACATTGGAAAAGTTGTTGAAAAACAGAAGTCAGTTTTACAGAGAGATTTACAAGAATTAAAATATTCACTTTATCCTAGTTATAAAGAGATGAAATGCAACATCCTATATCAGAAAGGTAGGTTGATTGAAAACTCCGAAATAGTTACTACAGATATCAACAAACATGGCGAAGACTTGCACCAACAAATTGTGAAATAATCAAGAAACTAAGTTCTGACCTTTATGAAATGGACCGCAGACACCTGGCTTTATTAAATAATCGTGAAGATGAAATTAAACAAATGATTTCCGAAATAACATTGACAATTGCGCACCTGGAAGAAATAATGAATTCAGATAATGTTGTCCTGGTTTCTGCATACAAATCCAAAAATGTTGAATTCAGAAGAAAGCCTTCAAAGCTAACAATTACCTTACCAAAATTTATACCTCATAAGATTAACAAAGAACATGTTTACCAACAGTTTGGTTCTCTGACATCGTCATCAATTGGATCAGAAAAGCATGGTTACAAAATGGATGTTCCAGGTGTTGAGTCTTCTCCATCAAACAACGACCTTTTACATGAGCCATGGGTTATCACACAAATTAAAACTGAGAATGCATATACATGTAATTTGTCCTGTCTGACGGATGAAGATATCTGGGTGCGTGGTAACAGAAACATTTTGAAACTATACAACCTCCAGAGGGGAATAATGAAATCAATCCAAACCAAGTCAGAGAATTGGCCACAAGACATAGCAGTTACAAAGATTGGGAATCTAGTTTATACTGATTACAATGATGGCACTGTTAACATAGTGAAGAATACACATATACAGACAGTGATCAGACTACGGGGGTGGAAACCCTTTGGTGTTTGTAGTACCTCCTCTGGTGACCTCATGGTTGTGATGGACAGTTATGATCTTAAACAAACAAAAGTTGTGCGTTACTATGGCTTCACAGAAAAACAAATTATTCAGTATGATGACAATAGACAACCTCTTTTTTCATCAGGTGGAAGTTCTAAATACATCACACAAAACAGAAACTTAGATGTATGTGTGTCGGACTGGAAAGCCCGTGAAGTAGTTGTGGTCAACAAGGCCGGGAAACTCCGGTTTAAATACACTGGGCATCCCTCTGCAAACAAGCCATCATTTAGTCCATATGGCATTACTACAGATAGCCGAAGTCGGATCCTGATAGCCGATTTTAACAATCACCGTATCCACATCCTGGATAAGGACGGACAATTCATCCGCTACATTGATAATTGTCATTTAGATAGTCCATTTGGTTTATCTATGGACAGCAAAGATTACCTCCTTGTGGCTGAAAGTAAAACATGTAAAGTAAAGAAAATTCAATATTGCAAGTAAACAAAGTGTTTATAATTTTCCAGTGCCAGTTAAATGACTCTGTGTTAGTAGACATAGAAAATGTACATCACTGAATATGTTTATTCTTAGAATATGTCAGCATGTAGCAGTGCTAACTGTGATATAAACTTTTAGTAAGGACCATAACCAGATTATTTGTTTAATCAATTGAGGTTATCTAGCCATGTCTTTTATACGTTTGTTGTTTTCAATGAATTTATCGATAGATATGAAATAAGATACATATGTACATATATAATAAGCGTCAAAGATGTCAGTAAATATTTTTGTTTTACTGAATTATCTTTATATAATTTGCACCATTTTTAATGAAATGTCTTGAATACAAATAAACTACCGTATAGTTTATTTTAAGAATCACCTTTTTACCACACCTGATTGGCTAGTCTTACTCTTATACGTAAACAAATGTTACAGTAGGACTCATTTCAACTCGAAGAGGAAAGCGTCAAATAACCATTTTTTGTATACAATTTGGTATTTCAGTCCTATTTCTTTTATTTATAGTATATGTAAACTAGTCTAAAGTGTAACAAAACAATGAAAAAAGGTTGTCCTCCTGTCTGATCAAGAGATTGTGCCAAGTTAAATTTTTTCAATACCTACTTTTCTTTTAATTTGGCAAAAAGCGAGATACCTATTTGCTTGGAACAAATAGATTTAAGAAGTGAAATCGTATAAACTGCTTATATATTTCTTAGATATTAATGCTTTAGTTATTTGAACAAATTCATGGCCACCTCAATTACTACAGCTAGGTTTACAATTTTCTTCGTTTAAATGCATACAAAACAATACAAGAAAATATTTCTATCGATAGTGCCATTTTAGCATTTTATCTAATTAATTTAATGATTTAGATGTACCATTAAGTGAACGGTTTTGAAATGTGCCTGAATGGCAAAGATATGATATACATTCACCTTTTAACTACCTTTCAGTTAACTTTCAGTTGATGAATGGCAGATATTCATCCTGTGAATGTCATAGTTTAGACTTTAAAGAACACAATAAGATATCTAACACTTTTGCATCTTCGACTGCATAAGAATAAAATGCGCGCCAAGTCATATGCACTTCAACTGCACTCGGCCTGGTATTTGCAAGGTCTATTATTTATAGGAAAGAACGTGATCTGCTCATCGTCCTAATTCCCTAAAATTCAGTATTAAAGAATTTAACTGGATATTAAATGAAGTGATTGGTGGATTATTTTTTAACAACAATCATATATCATTTCAAAAATATCACAGCGACTGTCGTTTGTTATATTTACCAATCTGCAAAAAATCAGACACATATAAAACGCTGCCCTGCAATTCGTTATGTATCTTTTTAATTGCGTAAACCGGTGCTGATCCGGAAGTTAATAAGGTTGAGTTTCAAACATCCCAACCCCCTGCTAGATCCGCGCATGAATTTTGCAACCTTAAGTTTATATGATTATCCGTTTTAAATTTTATAAACTATTTCTAAATTCGATTGAACTTTTGTAGCTTCTGCTTGTATTTAATCCTGAAAATTATATGCGGTGGATTATATATGATCGGAATATAATGCCAAATCAATGATAAAAATATTGGTGATTGTGATAGAAAATGTATATTTTTTTTTTAAAACGTGCCTACACTTCTTTTGTTTTTAATAAATGGGGGCAATAGCAGTTGCTAAAATGCAATTGAAAATCAATGAACACAAAATAAATAGTATGACTTGTACATACCATTGGCAATACAGTTTTAAAGGCGTATATAAAACGATTCCTCTTTCCTTAGTTTTAAAAATTCCCATGTATTCTTTCTTGCCCTTACCTTGGAGTTATATGGTTTGATCTTATAACTGATGTTTTGAGTGTTTGAAGCTCTGTCCCAAAAAAATTGACTCTTTTTAAGGTGTTCATCGCTTACTAATATTTATTATTGGTGATAAAAATTGAGAAAATTTAATATAATTTTTAGACACGCATGTTAATCAAGTATAAAGATGTTATCGTCGATACGAAATCATCAGGATTATTGAAACATATCAATCCTCAATGGATGATCAAAGACAACATAAGTAACATAATGATACAATTACAATTATCTAAATATGTTTTTTTATAGGCATTCACATAGCTACTTCACATTTGTATTTGGGAAAATACGGCATCCTAACTAAGAAACGTCTGAGCTTAAGATAACATCTTAAGATATGTCTTATAGTGACCATAAGATATGTTTTATAGTGACCATAAGATATGTCTTATAGTGACCATAAGATATGTCTTATAGCGACCATAAGATATGTCTTATAGCGACCATAAGATATGTCTTATAGTGACCATAAGATATGTCTTATAGTGACCATAAGATATGTCTTATAGTGACCATAAGATATGTCTTATAGTGACCATAAGATATGTCTTTCAAGATATATCTCAGAATTGTCTAAATATTAATATTATTCTTAATAAATGTCTTAAAATAGATCTTAGATAATTTCACGAACATGGCCTCTGTAGCTTACACTTAAGCAATTATTGAGACCTTGAAAATATGCAGGGTTGTTCCTTTTGTCATAAGCTTGAGTGTTGGTTCGGTGCTGTAGGATACTTTATTGCGCCTACCCCGGCGTTCTGAATTTTCTTAGAGGACATAGCAGCACAGTCTTGAAGACGTCTCCCGATGTGACAGGGAGTGTTAACCATTAATAATGCTATATCTAATCGGAAATTTAGTAACTCTCAAATTTTGATGAGGCAATGGTGAAAGATTTAATTTTTTTGTACAAATTTATAAACATTAAACAGCCACATAAAACAAGCTTACAGGTATTTGAGAGTGAATTTATTGAAATGAGAAATCGAAATTTATTTTTCCAAATGAATATTTTTAGATAATTTAATCCACAACAAAGTATAAATTACTTCTGTCGTACATGTAGAAGTGTCGCACATTTATATATTCGAGGAAAGAGCCAAGATAACAATGAAGGGAAATGTGTAAGTTGCGGGGTATCAACACTCCGGATGATGGTAAAATATTATATGATCTAACAAAATATGTAAAAACAAATCCTAACAGAAACTTTTTGAAGTAAAATGAATAATCAAGGACATCCTTAGGTTAAATGAAGAGAAAAAAGGGTGTTAAATACTTGCCATGGGACGTTGAAAAAAGGTGAACAATTCAGAGTCAAATTACTATTATTTTTGTGCAAAAATAGGATGTACTTAAATTATCAGAGGTGTGATATAGTTGGAAAAAAGAAAAATAGAGCGCTCCCATAGATCCACCACTAGCCTTGGCATTTAAATTTGAACACGTGATAGTATCGATAGACCTGGAATAAATTCGACAATCGCCATGTTTCATTCGAGGTTTAATGCCATGTTTGTGATGAAGGAATTGTTGGGAAAGAGATGAAACGTAAGAAATTTGTAAATATATTAAGTATCATAAAAAATAACAGTTTTATCAGTCGTCGAGTAAAAAAAACTGATCTACAAAAAAAAGGTCAAAATCGAGAACGTTAACAATATTTGTGTCCTACTTTCAGTTTACTGGATTTTGCTTCAAGTTAAATCAGTTATTTTGTGTAAAAAGTTTTGAAATCTTAATTTGATAGTTCATGATTTTTTTTTTGGCAGAATTCTCAATAAATACCCGTTACAGTACTTGACCATGGACCCTCGACGTAGCGCCCAGGATGTGTTACGGTGTGATCTCTGTGAGACACCTGTTCCTCCTATGTACTGCGACATTTGCCACGTACATCTATGTAAAGCATGTGTGGGGGAACATCTTTCCGAGTTTGCCAAAGAACACAAAATTGTACCCTTTGAAAAGCGAGGATCTACAACTAAATGCCCAAATCATTCTTCAAAAATATGTGAAAATTACTGTGAACAATGCGACATTCCAATCTGTGCGCAGTGCATTTACTCCACAAAACATCAAGGTCATACATTTGTCTACATAGTGAAAATACTGGAAAAACAGAGGTCAGTTTTACAGAAAGATTTACAAGAATTAGAGAAGTTAATTTTTCCCAAATATCAAGAGATTGCATCAAGTATTCCGGTTCAGAAAGGTACCCTTAAAACATCTTCACAGAAAATTGCCTCGGATATCAGCAAACATGGAGAAGAAATGCACAGACAAATAGATGTAATTATCAAGAAACTAAAATCTGATCTTGAAGAAATGGACTCCAAATACTTGGCTGCCTTAAATAAACATGAAGAAGAAATCAAACACATGCTATCTGATATCACACAGACAATTGCAGATCTGAAAAAAATATTAAATTCTGATGACATCGGCCTTGTCTCTGCCTACAAATCCCGAAATGCAGAATTCAGAAGATTCCCACCTAAACTGACGGTCACTTTACCAAGCTTTTCTCCCCAGAAAATTGACAAACAACAAATATCCGCCCACTTTGGCTCTCTATCAGAATTATCTATCGAAACAAAAGAACAAAACTACACAATGGATTTTCCGAGTACTGAGTACTCTACACCAAAGAGGTTCCTTATTGATGTGCCACAGATCATCACAGAGATAAAGACCGATTATGAATATACTGCAAATGTGTCCTGTCTGAGTGATGAGGACATCTGGATTCAGGGCAACGACAACATTTTGAAACTGTACAACCTCCAGAGAGGACTATTAACGTCGATCAAAACCAAGTCAGGGAACCATGTAACCGACTTAGCAGTCACAAGAAGAGGGGATCTAGTATATACTGATGGAATAAATATAACTGTGAACATAGTAAAGAATAAAGAAATAGAAACATTGGTCACATTACAGGGATGGACACCTCTAGGTGTCTGTAGTACCTCCTGTGGTGATATCCTGGTTGCTATGTACAATGATGATTGGTACACACCATCAAAAGTTGTGCGTTATTCTGGCTCCACTGAGAAACAAAGCATACAGTACAATGAAAATGGACAAGCTCTCTATTCATCTGGTGGTAATTCTAAACACATCAGTGAGAACAGAAACCTAGACATATGTGTCTCTGATTGGAAAGCCTGTGCAGTAGTGGTGGTCAACCAGGCAGGGAAATTCCGATTTACGTACACTGGTCTTCCCTTTTATACAAAGAAAACATTCTATCCATATGGCATCACTACAGACAGCCAAAGTCATATCCTGATAGCAGATCCTGTCAACCACGGTATCCACATTGTCGATAGCGACGGTCAGTTTCTCCGTTTTATTGACAACTGCCATTTGGAGAAACCTTTCGGTCTATGTGTAGACACAAAGGACAATCTCTTTGTGGCTGATAACAAAACATGTCAAGTAAAGAAAATTCAATATTACAAGTAATGATATTTTTCATATTTTCCAAATGCATGTTGAATGACCAGAAATTTACATATGGAACGTAAAAAACGACAATGAATATGTTTATGTTTAAAACATGTCAGCACATAGTTATGCTAGTGTTAATGTACTAGTATACTAAACCTTATGATCAGGCTTGTTGTAACAACTAATGTGTTATCACGTACTTCTATAATCAATTTAACTGACTTAACTATCCACCCATTTATATTTTATATATTATTAGTAAACATATCGTATAAAATGAATAATATATTGAAAAATGAAAGTTTCAAAAAAGTTATTAATTGTTTTCATTACATAGGTTGTGGTTTTATGCTTTTAGCCATACTACCATTTCTTTTCCAGTAAGATAAAAATAAAGAAGCTGAGTCTAATTTTTTCTAAACTAATTACATGTACTTTGGTGTTCTTTTTTACATGAAGCTTTGATATTATATCAATTTGTTTTCAAGGTTAAATTTAACTGATTTACCTGTTAATTTTATAGTACTGCCAAAAAAAGTTCAATGAAACAACTTTTGAAAAATTTAGTAAGAATTTCTTCTCTTTCGCTGAAAGTCCAATTTTGTTTGAGCCTAAACTCTTTATGTGAAAAATCTAAATGAACTGAATGTTTAAGTTTTTATTTAGCTTATAACATTTATGTAAGCCTTAAATCTTATTTTCAAGCATTACATCAATAAACAGTTTCAAAAAAGAATTGTGACAACCCCTGTGTTTTTATATATTTTGTACAATGTCTGCTTAAACATGTCAATGAGTATATTGGTTATACATGTAGAGGATTGTTCTGCTTTTCGGTATACATTTTTGGTCACCTGTACTTTAAAAGGTCTGCACATTCAACATATTTTGGATCATTTAGCAAACAGTGTTTTTAATGATTTGCACAAAATTAGTTAATTTTATGCGATATTCAACATTTTTATAATGACTTATACTTTTAATTTTTTTTTTCAATAATAACATTTTTCCGACACGTCTTTAATAATTTTAGTAAAAATTTGAGACTTTTAACTACTTTCATTGCTGATTGAATTCTTGTGCATATAAACTACGGCGTATTAGGACAAAAAGTCAACATTGTAATTTTTTACCTTTATTTTTAATCAAATAAGGGTTTTTTGGCCATATGCTTCATTCGGAAAAAAATATTTAAGGAAATGCAATATCTCTGTAAGTTGCACTTTCTGAACAGAAAGGTCAATTAAAATGCTTGCGCTATGTGTGTAGATTACTAAACATACTTTCACAAAAACCTTATAGACTTTTTTTTAATGCAGGGAACAACCTTCTTAAATGTGAGTAGTAGTATTAATCTACGGACTTGATAGTATTGGGTTCACATAATTTTTTTTTATCAAACTGGATGTTGTAAATTGTACAATCAAACCTTTATAATAATGAAACCAAATATTTTTATAGATAGTTTATGTATCTATATTTTTATTAATATTTTTATTATATATATAAAAATTATTGAGTTAAAATGAATGTATATATAAACAATCATTTAGGAAAGAAATAATCTATATAGTGTAACTTTGGAATTTTTATATTTTGCATGCTTTATATTTTTATATTTTCATACAGAGCTCCAACTGACTTCTTGTACGGGAGTTTGATATCGTCCAAAAATGGCCACGCCATTAGGTCCTCTTTAATAATAATCCCTCTTTGAAATAGGAACGTTAAAATATTCTTTTGAGTCAACATTTAACAGTTTTACATTAATTAATTTAAGTTTGAACATGTCTATACAATCTTTTTAAATCTGACAGTGTGTAAATCTAATACAAAAATCATACCGTTAAGTGGTTTATGACTATTTATACAATACCGGTTTGCTACACTGAATCATCTTGTTCCTTCTTTCGGTTTCAATGAAACAATCAATAAAACAATTAATAAAATGTTATTCTACGAAATCATCCTGATTTTGTTTTTATATTTCGATAGGAATGTACTCCTATTGTGTAATCATGTTGTAAACCAGGATGTTTACAAGCTCTGCTTTTGTTCAATTATTTTTATTATAATATGAAAGGACATAATAATATTATTATTTGCTATTTTGATTCTTCGCCAGGTGTTTGATTGCCTTCTCGTTGTTCTACCATCTTTTAAAATTAATAAAATTGAACATGATATTAACGTATGTGTCATCTTTTCATTTTTTGTTTTTTCAACATCATACCAAATCTAGTCACTTATTTATTCACATAATTATAATTTTTTCCAGATTCTCAATGTTAATGCAAACTTTTTAACAAAGTTTTTAAAACAATCAAACGCTGTCTTATGTATCCGTTTTCATGGGTTGATATTTTGCTAAAAGCTTATTTTTATTTCATTTCTCCTTCGTTTTACGCCTCCAAAAAATAGAGAAAATACTGCCTAATTTATTAAAATCATAAGCGGACGATTTCTTCCGATTTGGTCCTGTGATTACAAATCACTTTAATTATATTAATTCAAATTGATTAGTTAGTTTTGTAGACATTCAAATGGCAAAAAACAATACACGTGTAACTTTTCTTTTTTTAAATTAATTTTTGTAGAAAAAAGAGTCAATCTTAGGTGTTTGGATACAAGGATCAAGGAATTCTGTAACGTTGCCATATTTGACAGACAATGGCGAACCTCTTTCTTATATAGGACCATCAGTTTATTTAGGTAGTGGTCTTACGTCTTTAGGAATGGTTTTCAGAAATGTTTGTTTCATGGGAAATATATGTTGCGCTTCATTTTATTTGTGAAATTTGATTTGCTGAAAA
The DNA here is from genome assembly GCF_963853765.1 of Magallana gigas. Taxonomy (NCBI): domain Eukaryota; kingdom Metazoa; phylum Mollusca; class Bivalvia; order Ostreida; family Ostreidae; genus Magallana; species Magallana gigas. The sequence continues at coordinate 24,927,107 of NC_088862.1, forward strand.
TTGCAATAATTGTATTTAATTTCATACTGTATTGATATCATAATTAAATAAAAGTTAAAACTAAAAACATTTGCTTGATTCTTAAAATAATCATTTTTCATCCCAATTTTAGCAATCATTTCAGAAAAAATATCATATCTGTTTGGGGCCCAATATTTCAAAAAATGGCATATTGCATGTTTCATGGGTCCCAAATAAAAAAAATGAACATTTGAGGTCACCATAATCATATCCAAGAAGTTTTCCGATGATTAACATTACTTGTTTTTCAGGTGCAAAAGAATCTTATATGGGGGGAAATTATTCGAATAAAGTTGAGCTGAATGTGTAAATTTTTTAAGTCTTATTTCTGGTAAAGCTGTGGGAATCTCAGGAAGTAAATAAAACAGTTAAGGAATCATTGTATCCCCACGGTATTGCTACAGACAGCCAGAGTCGGATTCTGACAGCAGACCATGACAATAATCGTATCCACATCCTTGATCAGGACGGAAAGTTCCTCCCCTACATTGAGATTTGTAATTTACGGAGTGTATATGGTTTCTGTGTGGAAATCAAAGACAACCTCTTTGTGGCTGAGTTCAAAACAAGTAAATTGAAAAAAAATCCAATATTACTTTTTAAGTGAAAAATGTAAATAACTGAATAAATTTCTACATAGCTGTCTATAATATGCATGCATGCCTTATCATTTATTTTCACACATTCTGTTTATAAACTCAATAAATTAATAAATATATAAATAAACATAAATATAAATAAATGTGACAACCCGTGTGTTTATAAATAATTTGTACAATGTCTCCACAAAAAAAAAAACATGTCAGTGTGTATCGACTGTAGAGTTTTTTTTTTTCGTCTGTGATCCGATAGACATTATGGGTCACCTTTAGTTCGAAAAGTCTGCATATTCAACATATTTCGGAATATTTTGCAAATAGTTTTTTGATCATTTGCCTAAAATTAGAGTTTTTATGCATTATTTAAAATTTGAATTATTGACTCATTTTTTTATTTTTTCTTTAAATATACGGGTTTTCTATTGTTGTTTTATTAAACTCATATAAAGTCGTATAGAATATTCCCTAACTCTCTACAAAATCGCTAGTACGAACAAATTAATATCTCCGCTACTAGTTACAACTTCTAGCATAAAGTAAACATAACTAGTACTGAACTAGTAAATATGAATTAAATTAGCACTATAACTAGAAATAACAATTAAATAAACCCTATTAATATAAATGTACTTCAGTCACGTACATGTACAATGTAGGTACAGAAACACTACAAACCTTAGCACACAACAATAAGGAGAGAGCACATGTTTCTCAGCGTCTGGGTATTTATAGAGTATCAAAAGCACACGTTAAATTATGACCAATAAAATACGTTAATCTCATCCCGTTAAAAAGATTATCCAATCATAATCCCGTTTTCGTATCAATTTACATGAAATTGCAAAAAATATTTCTGTTCAGTAAATAAATAAAACAATTTTAAAATAATTGAATGCAAGCTAAAAAATAATAACTTATAAGTATTTTATAATAGATGTAGACAAGTAAATCAAATGCATCCACCAAAATGCACTTCGTTATAAAAATAGAATACGGAGCTATGGGTAATTTCAAGAAAAAGCAAAATGGCCGCAACGTAAACAACCAAAGCATGTGTGGAAAGAACTACGGGACGACCCCTGTCAATCATTACTAACTACTTTAAGTTAGAGATAACACCAGACTGGTAAGGGTACCAATACTAAAGATTGTTATTAATATAAAAATATATAAATAATAAAGCATAACAGTCAATTCAAGTGTTACGTCACAGAAATCATACCGATACACATGTAAATCACTAAGACAGCGAAAACATTCATGAAGAATTAAAAATGAATTAAGGGAATTATAATGTTACATGAAAAATGGTCATCGTAGTAGGGCACGTGTACTAATCGCCTCACAATCAATTTCAGATCCGCCAAAAATTTAAATTTTAGATTCTAGACTAGATCTCTCTTTTGTGGTTTCAGTTAATTGTAATAAATAGTGGCAACTTTTCTCTAAATTTATGAACAAAATGTCAAAAACTATTAATACTTCATGGAAATTTTCTTTTTTTGCATCACATTTCTGGTATATCTGTCCTCAAACGATTTAGTGATTCAGTCATAATACTTGTCATTTATTATAGATTTTTTTGCAAATTTATTATGTAATTGTGATTTTGAAACACATTTAAAATATTTTTTAAGTCTCCTAAAATATCTTGTTGGTATTAATTTCATACATATAGATACACTAAATTGATGCTTATAACAAAATGATGAGAAAAATATTTTGTACATACATTAATCTTATTTAAAATCACCTGCATTTATATTCATACTCTGAATAAAGTATTTATTAATCGTATTTAAAAATATCATGCTTCATCAATTTAGTATAAAGAATTCATTGCGTTCACCAAATAATGAAGAGAAAACAGATATCAATTTTTTAAAAGAATTACTCTATAAACTTTGGTCTTAACAAAAAACTTTTGAACCGGTCCAAAAAAGGTTAAAAACATCAAAACTTCGTTGAAAATTTATTATATCAAGTACTGGAATAAGAATATCTCATGTTAAATAAAGAGATAAGTGGACACCATTACTCACCTGATCCATAAAATCCAGCCGTTACTTACAATTGTAAATATGTTTACTAATATAAAATAATATAATAATCAATGATGATAATTATTTATCTACGTAACATAAAATGTTTTTCATATTAAATCTCTTATATTCATACTGTAACATTTTGAAACCTGTAGCTTATTCTAAAGTATATTAAAACATTTAAAATAAGCATAGTTGTTCCTCTTGTTATAAGCTGGTGTGTTGTTGCGGCGCTGAAATGGTCCTCTAATTATCTTTTTTTTAAAAATTCTGTTATTAAAGTAATTACAGAGACGTACATGAGGACACTGAAATAATAAAAACAACATGCCCCCTCAATATGTAGGGTGCAAACATTAAACAGACAAAAGAGAGCTTTAATGAAATCAAATGGTTTTATATATTGGAGAAATTCATATTCTTTACTTTTCAAAGAATATTTCTAAAATGTTTAATCAACAACAGAATGTGAATCCTTCAGATGTGTTGTAGAAGATCTATATATTCCCGGAGAGCCCATATATCATTATGCAGGTACGTCATTTATGGATATTATCACACTTGATTAGGGGAACATTTTATATCACCTTACAAAATATGTTTAAAAAGGCAAATGAATAAATTTTTTAAAAAAATAATAAACAACCGTGGGGTGCGTGAAGAAAAGGGATGTCAATTTTTTGAGACGTTGAATAAAGGCGAACAATTTACAGTAAGATAGCTATTATTTTTGTGTGAAAATTGGACAAAAGTCGGAGGTGCAACGCCATATCTACCCATATTTTAAAGTTGGCACTTTTAAAAGAGAAAGTAGGACGCCCCAATGATCCACCCCTAACCTAGGCGTTTTAATTTGAACACGTGATAGTGTCGTTAGATACGACAGTCGTCGTGTGACAGTCGAAAGATTTCAGCCATGTTAGTGATTTGGGAATTGGTTTGAAAGAGGTGAAAGTAAGAATTTTGTATTTTTGTATCACAAGTCAACCGTTTTTTTCAGTTAATAACCCGTTAAGATAAAAAAAAAAGTGATCTACAAAAAATATCAATATCGAAAATTTTAACTATTTACGTGTCCTACTTTCAATTTACTTGTTATTAACTTAAAAATATATCAGCTTTTTGTGTAAAAAGTTCTAAAATTATAATTTGATAGTTCATGATTTCGGTATTTTGCAGAATCCTCAACAAATACCCGTTACGGTACCTGACAATGGATCCTGAGTACAGCCTGCAGGATGTGTTACGGTGTGATCTATGTGAGACACCTGTTCCCTCTATGCACTGCGACATTTGCCACATACATCTGTGTAAAGCATGTGTGGGGGAACATCACTCTGACTTTGCCAAAGAACACAAAATTGTACAATTTCAAATGCGGGGATCTACACCTAAATGCCCAAATCACTCTTCAAAAATATGTGAACTTCACTGTGAACAATGCGACATTCCAATCTGTGCGCAGTGCATTTCTTCCACAAAACATCAAGGTCATACATTTGTCTACATAGAGAACATTCTGGAAAAACAAACATCTGTCTTACAGAAAGATTTACAAGAATTAGAGATGTCTATTTTGCCCAAATATCAAGAGATTGCATCAAACATTCCGGTTCAGAAAGCTAATCTTAAAAAAAACTCACAGAAAATTGCCTCGGATATTAGCAAACATGGAGAAGAAATGCACAGGGAAATAGATATAATTATCAAGAAACTAAAATCTGATCTTGATGATATGGACTCCAAATATCTGACTGCCTTAAATAAACTTGAAGATGAAATCAAACAAATGCTTTCTGATATCACAAGGACAATTACAGATCTGAAAAAATTTATCATTTTCGAAGAAGCCGGCTTTGTCTCTGACTACAAATCTAGAAATGCAGAATTCAGAAGATTGCCACCTAAACTGATGGTTACTCTACCAAGCTTTTCTCCTCAGACAATTGACAAACATCAGATGTTTGAACAGTTTGGCTCTCTGTCTGAATTATCTATCGAAACAGAAGAATACAACTACAAACTAGGTACTGAGCACTCTCCAGCAGAGAGGTCCCTTATTGATGTGCCACAGATAGTCACAGAGATAAAAACCGATTATACATATGCTGAAAATGTGTCCTGTCTGAATGATGAGGACATCTGGATTCAGGGTAACAACAACATTTTGAGACTGTACAACATCAAAATAGGGCTACTGAAGTCAATCAAAACCAAGTCAGGGAAGCGTGCAGAGGACGTAGCAGTAAAAAGAAGTGGGGATTTAGTATATACTGATAAAACAAATAAAACTGTAAACATAGTGAGGAATGAAGAAATAGAGACAGTGATCACACTACATGGATGGAAACCTCGCGGTGTCTGTAGTACCTCCTCTGGTGATATCCTAGTTGTTTTGGACAGTGATGATTGGCAAACACCATCAAAAGTTGTGTGTTATTCTGACTTCATTGAGAAACAAAGCATACAATACAATGAAAATGGACAAGCTCTCTATTCATCAGGTGATTTTACTAAATACATCAGTGAGAACAGGAACCAAGATATCTGTGTATCAGATTATGGATTCCATGCAGTTGTTGTGGTCAACCAGGCAGGGAAACTCCGGTTTGTGTATACTGGTCTTCCGGAATCATTCGATCCATATGGCATCACTACAGACAGCCAAAGTCGGATCCTGATAGCAGATCTTGAGAATCACCGTATCCACATTATCGATAAAGACGGCCAGTTTCTCCGATTAATTGACAACTGCCATTTAAAGGAACCATTTGGTCTATGTGTAGACACAAAGGACAATCTCTTTGTGGCTGATAGCAAAACATGTAAAGTAAAGAAAATTCAATATTACAAGTAATCATAGAGTTCATAGTTTCCAAATGCATGCCAATTAAATGACCAAGAATATACATATTGAATGTAAAATACGACATTGAATATGTTTATGTTTAAAACATGTAAGCATATACTATAGATTCCTGATTAAACGCAAGGAATTAATAATCGCGTAATTTTGCGCGCGTGAAGCACCCTTCGCGGATTTTAAAATCTCGCCATTATTTTCTGAGAGTTAAGACTAAAAGCAATGGAGAAAAGTACGTTCGTGATTTCATATTCCTGCGATTTAATGCAAACCAGTGGTATCGCGGAATGAAGTACTCGCGTAATATAAGGAATTTAAAATAGTTACGCTAATGTAAATGTACTAGTATCCTATATCTCATGATCAAGCTTGTTGTAATAACAAATATATTATCGTGTGCCTTTTTAATCAGTTTAACTGACTAAACTATCTACCTATTTATAATTCATATATCACTTGTAAACATATCGTATAAAACGAATGATACATTGAAATATGATAGTTTTTAAAAATTTATTAATTGTTTCTATCACATATGTTGTGTTTTTATGCTTTGAGCCATACTGACATTAATTTCGAGTAAGACAAAAAAAACGAAGCTGAGTCTAGTTATCTCTAACATAAGTACATGTACTTTGATTATTTTTTCATGAAGCTTCGATATCATATCAAATATTTTCAAGATAGAATACAACTGATTTATCTGTTAATTTTTTAGTACTGCCAAAAATAGTTCAATGAAACAACGTTGATAAAAATTTAATCAGAATATCTACTCTTTCGCTAAAAGTCCTAAACTCTTTATGTGAAGAATGTAAATGAACTGAATAATCATGTTTTTATATAGCTTTGTATAACATTCATGTACGCATTAAATCTTATTTTCACGCATTAAATCAATAAACAGTTTCAATCAAGAATAGTGACAACCCCTGTGTTTTTATATTTTTTGTACAATGTCTGCTTAAAACAAGTCAATGAGTATATTGGTTATCGTTGGAGAGGGTGGTTCTGCTTCTCGGTAGACAATTTTGGTCACCTGTACTTTATAAAGTTTGCACATTCAACATATTTTGGATTATTTAGTAAATATTGTTTTTAATGATTTGCACAAAATTAATTTATTTTATGCGATATTGAACATTTCAATAATGATTCGTACTTACATGTATAATTTCTTTTTTCATTAAAAAGAACTTTCTGACAATTCTTTAATAATTAAGTAAACATTTGAGACTTTTAAATAATTTCATTGCTGGTTGAATTTTTGTGCATGAAAACTTTGTCGTATTAGGACAAAAAAGTCAACATTCTAATTTTTACCTTTCTTTTTAATCAAATAAGTTTATATTGTCATATGCTTCATTCGGAAAAAAATAATTAAGGAAAATGCAAAATCTCTGTAAGTTGCACTTAGAACAGAAAGGTCAATTAAAATGCTTACGCTATGTGTGAAGATAACTAAAAATACTTTCGCAAAAACCTCAAAGTCTTTTTTCAAAAGCAGGGAACAACTTTCTTAAATGTGAGTAGTATTACTTCTGTACAGACTTGATAGTACTGGGTTCATATAAGTTTTATATCAAACTGAATGATTGTATTTCAGTTTATAACACCATGTCCCTCATTATGTAGGGTATGAACATTAAACAGTCACAACAGAGATTAAATAAAATCAAAAGTAATTTTACATAATTGAGAAATTCATATTCTTTTCAAAAAATATTTGTATAATTTACAACAGAGTGTCAATCCTTCAGTTGTGTTTTTGCAGATCTATATATTCGCGGAGAGAACATTTGTTATGAAGAGAGGAGTGCAATTTGCGGGTATCATCACATTTGATTAAAGGTAAATATTATATCACTTAACAAACAATGTTTGTATAGGCAACTGAATAAATTTCTTTAAAAACCATAAAAGACAATGGGTTACGTGAAAAACATATTTTGAGACGTTGAATAAAGGCAAACAATTTACAGAAATAAAGATAACTATTATTCTTATGTAAAAATCGAACAATTTATTAGAAGTGGGATGCCTTATCTACCAATATTGTAAAGTTGGTCCTTTTTAAAAAGGAAGTGTGAAGCCCTTATTGATCCACCCCTATCTTGGGCATTTAAATTTGAACACGTGATACTATCGTTAGATACGTGTACGTCAGTCGTCATGTAACAGGAAAAACATTGCAGACATGTTTGAGATTCAGGAATTGGTGTGGAGGAGATGAAACGTAAGAACTGTGTATTAATTCATCACAAAATCGACCTTTTCATCACTTAATCACACGTTAAGATAACAATTTATTGACAAAAAAGGTCAAAATCGAGAACTTAAACATATTTGCGTCCAACTTTCGTTTTACTGGTTTTTGCTGCAAGTTATATCAGCCTTTTTGTGTAAAATGTTCTGAATTCATAACTCGATAGTTCATGATTTCTTGGGTTTTTTGCAGAATTCTCAATAAATACCCTTTACAGTACTTGACCATGGACCCTCGACGTAGCGCCCAGGATGTGTTACGGTGTGATCTCTGTGAGACACCTGTTCCTCCTATGTACTGCGACATTTGCCACATTCATCTGTGTAAAGCATGTGTGGGAGAACATCTTTCCGAGTTTGCCAAAGAACACAAAATTGTACCATTTGAAAAGCGAGGATCTTCAACTAAATGCCCAAATCATTCTTCAAAAATATGTGAACTTTACTGTGAACAATGCGACATTCCAGTTTGCGTGCAGTGCACTTCTTCTACGGAACATCAAGGCCATACATTTGTCTACATAGTGAACATTCTGGAAAAACAGAGGGCAGCTGTACAACAAGATTTACAAGAATTAGAGAAGTTTATTTTCCCCAAATATCAAGCGATTTCATCAAACATTCCGGTTCAAAAAGCTAATCTTAATAAATCCTCACAGAAAGTTACCTCGGATATCAGCAAACATGGAGAAAAAATGCACAGAGAAATAGATAAAATTATTAAGAAACTAAAATTTGATCTTGATGAAATGGACTCAAAATATCTGACGGTGCTAAATAAGCATGAAGATGATATCAAACATATGGTGTCTGATATTACACAGATAATTGCAGATCTGAGAAAATTAGTAAATTCTGATGACGCGGGCCTTATGTTTGCCTACAAATCCAGAAATGCAGAACTCAGAAGATTGCCACCTAAACTGACGGTAACTTTACCAAGCTTTTCTCCCCAGAAAATTGACAAGCACCAAATATACGAACACTTTGGCTCTCTATCAGAATTATCTATCGACACAGAAGAACACAACTACACAATGGATTCTGCGAGTACTGAGCACTCTACACCAGAGAGGTCCCTTATTGATGTGCCACAGATCATCACAGAGATAAAGACCGATTATACATCTATTGCAACTGTGTCCTGTCTGAGTGATGAGGACATCTGGATTCGGGGTAGCAGCAATATTTTGAAACTGTATAACCTCCAGAGAGGACTACTAAAGTATATACAAACCAAGTCAGGTAACTGGGCAGACGACACAGCGGTGATAGGAAACGGGGATCTTGTATATACTGATGAAAAAAATAGAACTGTGAACATAGTAAAGAAAAAAGAAATAGAGACAGTGATATTGATCACACTAAAGGGGTGGAAACCTCGCGGTGTCTGTAGTACCTCCTCTGGTGATATCCTGGTTGTAATGGAAAGTAATGAAAGAGAAACACAAGCAAAAGTAGTGCGTTATTCCGGCTCCACAGAGAAACAAAGAATCCAGTACGATGACAAAGGACAACCTCTCTATTCATCAGGTGGTTGTACTAAATATATCAGTGAGAACAGGAACCTAGATATATGTGTGTCTGATTGGAGAGCCCATGCAGTAGTGGTGGTCAATCAGGCTGGCAAACTGCGGTTTACTTACAATGGCATATCAGCTACTACCAATGTATCATTTGACCCATATGGCATCACTACAGACAGCCAAAGTCATATCCTGATTGCAGATCGTGACAACAACCGTATCCACATAATCGATAAAGACGGACAATTCCTCCGGTTCATTGACAACTGTCATTTAAAGAACCCATACGGTTTATGTGTAGACACCAGAGACAACCTCTTTGTGGCTGAGAATGATACACGTAAATTAAAGAAAATTCAATATTACATGTAATCAAAGTGTTTATAATTTTCAAATGCATGTGAACTAAATGACCATGAGTAATTTATATTGAATGTAAAAAATAGCAATGAATGTTTATTTTGAAAACATGTCAGAGCATAAAAATTCTATTGTTTATGTATACTATGCATCATGGTAATGCTTCTTGCAATAATTAATGTGTTATCGTGCTCTTTTTTTCATGAGTTTAACTGACAAAACTATCCACCCATTTATAGTTATTATGCCTATTATTACTAGTAAATAAATTATATTGTGTGTTAAATGAAATATATATACTGTGGTTTCATTAATATTCAAGGGTATCATTTTTCGTGGATTAAGTGAAAATCACATTTTCAAGGCTACGAAAATTCGTGGCCAATCACCCTATCAGTACAAACTGTTAGTAGAACTTGCACTTCAATTACATTTAATTTCATGGATCAACTTAACAACGAAATCCATGAGAATTGGTATTCAACGAATATTAATGAAACCACTATATTAAAAAGTTTTAAAATGTTATTGTTTTTCTAATTACATTATTCATAATCACTAAGGAAAATGTTGATTTGGAATAAAACACAATTAATCAAGTTATAGTAATGCCCCTACGACTGCATGAAAAAAAGCAGAACAAATCCAATGATTTATGCTTCACTGACATATCCTTTTTTCCGAGTTAGATACAATGTAGCATGATTTATGCTACACTGACATATCCTTTTTTCCGAGGTAGATACAATGTAGTATGAATTAGCTCAAGTCTAATTATTTCTGCCCTAGACATTTTGATAAAATTTGTTGCATTCAGTCTTATTACAGTCTGAATTATTTTAATTCAGATTTGAAATAATTTATTTACCATCACAGTTATCGACATGATCAGGATCGTTGCAAAATTATTCAAATTGTACTTCAAGACACGTTGGAAATATGTTGGAAAAGTGCTAATTTTCATCCTTTTTTGTATTGTTTTATATTTCTGCCCTTTTTCTCAAAGAAAGATTAGACCTTTAGGTTGATCAGATGGTCATATTAAAGTTGATTTTTTTTAATGTCCAATCCCAGTTTAATAGACGTATTGCAGTATACATATTGGTGTACAAAAATAATTAAAAACATAAAATAATTTAGAGTGCTTAATATATTTCCTCTTCTGGTGCCCTTTTGATAAATTACAAGTGAAAAATTCACAGTCGTCTCAATTACAAGAGCATGTTATACTTGTTACTCAGTTTGATGCATAGTTTACATTTTGAGAATAATGCTGTCAAAAGCGCGATTTTAAACTTTACCAGCTGATCATTGTCGTAAATTAAAACTTTAAACCTATAAACGCCAATTTGCATTAAAACACAAGGTTAATTATTTAATAGGAAGGAAATTAAACTGTTTATCTATCGGATTCCCTAAGAATCAGTTTTCCAGAATTTGTACATGCACAGATAGGCGATATTAGGTTTATGATCGTTATTTTTGTTAATTTGTTAACCATCCAGCCTCCTTAGTTTAAGACGAAAGCTCTACACCGGCTGATTGTAGCGTACGGTGTCCGAGCTACATTGGTCGCATGGAGTATCTATTGTATGCATGCCAAATCTAGCTATGAGGGGAACATTGTACATGTACTGTACATTGTAAATCTATATATTTACATCTACTAAGTATTATTCCCTCTATTTCTTACGGAAACTTATAGTTAATTCATAGCTCTATAGAAACTCAATAGATTGAAATCTACACGCCTCGTTTATTGATTGGTCGAAATCCAAAGCGGCTGAAACTGACAAGAAAGTGACAGGACCAAACTTAACACGCCCATTTTATCGATTGGTCGAGACCTACAACTACCTAGGAAAAATCACTGACTGCACGAAATAATCATGACGACGTCAGACTTATAGTCTCACAGGAGACGATTTGGCTGTTTCTTTTAGTTAACGTACTTACGTACATTAACAGTTATTTAGTGAATTTTACTTACTTTTCATAATAAAAGAAAGATGTTAATATAAACAATAAAATGCTTTCTTTGATGATTCATTCGGGTAATGAAGGTAGCGATCATTGCAGAAAAAATTTACATAATCTGCTAACGCGGGTTATGTATTTTTTTCTGCAATGTCGCTACCTTCATATCCCGAATGAATCGCCAAAGAAAGCATTTTATTGTTTAAATTTATAAATTAAGGCATTTTGCTAATAAACTACAAATGCCTGTACCGTAGTACTTGCTTACACCTTTGGTATTTCAACACATTCGTGATGATGTCTGTAAGGTATAATTGAACTTTAACTGATAAGTTGTATTATTGTGAAATTAATCAAAAACCTACTTTCATTTTCAAATAGCAAAAATGAGAGCAAGTTTATTACTGGTTTATTGGTTTAACATCCTCCACAAATTATATATTAGGGTTATATAAAGTCATATTTCGTTTTGTAGGTATAAGAAAATACACGAAATTACGTCCCCATGAACCTATAAAATTCCAGCAATCCACGAAAATTGACCCCCACGAAATATGATGATTCTACAGAATGAATGCAAATGGATAATAATACATAACCTAGTGTGTTTTAACTTCATACTTTTTATACCACGACTGGTTGGTTGTAAACATAAGACATTAATTTGTAAACACTAATGGACTTTAGAGAGAGGTACACTAAATACCCATTCACTGGTTTGAAATAGATGTAGATACAGTAAAACTAAAGTTTATCTTTTTCGGTCATCTGCAACAAAGACACAATGTACATGAACATATTATCCATTTCATTTTGGATAATTCATCCCTACCCGCTCCTCTTAATATCCAACAACCCGTAGTTCAAGCTGAAGTACATGTAGCAACCTTGAAAATAAGTAGGGTTGTTTCTCTTGTCAGTAGTTGGTGCGTTTTGTAGCGCTGTTGGAGAATCCATTGCGCCCACCTCGTCATTGTGCATTTCAATGATGCAACGGGTCAGCCTCGGTGTGACATGGAGTTTAAACTATAAACGACGATGCAATTTGGATGGGGCAACGGTGAAAGATTTATGTTTAATATACAAATTCATTAACATTAAACAGTCACATAAGACAGGCTTACAGAGATTTGAAAGTAAATTTGTATAATAAAGAAATGGAAATCAATTTTTCCAAAGGAATATTTTTAAGATAATTTAATCCAAGACAAAGTGTACATAAGATTACTTCAGTCGTAGAAGTGTTGCACATTTATATACTCTAGGAGAGCGCACAGATTACAATGAAATGGAAATACCAATTGCATTCTTGATAGATGTTGAAATATTACTATCAAAATATGTAATCAAAAACCCAACAGAAACTGTATCAAATAAAAATAAAATTAGAACCATCGTGAGTTAAGTGAAGAGAAAAGCTGGTGCTAAATACTTGAAACTTCGAATGAAGGTGAACAATTCACAATCAGATAACTATAATTTTTGTGTAAAAATCGGACACAAATTATCAGATGTGCGATGCCTTATCTTCTCATATTGTGTAGTTGGCTTTATCAAAAAGAGAAATAGAGCGCTCCCATAGATCCACCACTGCCCTCGGCATTTAAATTTGAACACGTGATAGTATCGATAGACCAGCACTAAAAAATTCGACGGTCGCCATATTACATTAGAGAGTTAATCCAAATAATACCCGTTACAGTACCTGACCATGGACCCTCGACGTAATGCCCAGGATGTGTTACGGTGTGATCTCTGTGAGACACCTGTTCCTCCTATGTACTGCGACATTTGCCTCATACATCTGTGTAAAGCATGTGTGGGGGAACATCTCTCCAAGTTTACCAAAGAACAAAAAATTGTACCATTTGAAAAGCGGGGATCTACAACTAAATGTCCTAATCATTCTTCAAAAATATGTGAACTTTACTGTGAACAATGCGACATTCCAATTTGCGCGCAGTGCACCTCTTCCACAAAACATCAAGGTCATACATTTGTCTACATAATGAACATTCTAGAAAAACAAAAATCTGTTTTACAAAAAGATTTACAAGAATTAGAGAAGTCTATTTATCCCAAATATCAAAAGACTGCATCAAGTATTCCGGTTCAGAAAACTACCTCGGATATCAGTAAACATGGTGAAGAAATGCACAAAGAAATAGATCTAATTATCAAGAAACTAAAATCTGATCTTGATGAAATAGACTCCAAAACCCTGGCTGCCTTAAATAAACATGAAGATGAAATCAAATGCATGCTTTCTAATATCACACAGACAATTGAAAATCTGAGAAAATTGATACAGTTCGATGACGTCTGCCTTGTCTCTGCCTACAAATCCAGAAATGCGGAATTCAGAAGATTACAATCTAAACTGATGATTACTTTACCAAGTTTTTATCCTCAGAAAGTTGACAAACACCAAGTATATAAACAGTGTGGCTCTTTTTCAGAATCATCTATCGAAACAAAAAAACACAACTACACACTAGGAACTGAGCACTCTCCAGTAGAGGGGTCCCTTATTGATGTTCCACGGATCGTCACAGAGATGAACATCGATTTTGAATTTTCTAAAAATGTGTCCTGTCTGAATGATGAGGACATCTGGATTCATGGTAACGACAACATTTTGAAACTGTACAACCGCCAGAGAGGACTAATAAAGTCAATGAAAACCAAGTCAGGTCACTATGCAGCAGACTTAGCAGTGACAAGAAGTGGGGATCTAGTATATACTGAAGAAACAAATAGAAATAGAATAGACATAGTGAAGAATAAAGAAATACAGACAGTGATCACACTACAGGGATGGAAACCTTGCGGTGTCTGTAGTACCTTCTCTGGTGATATCCTGGTTGCTATGAACAATGCTGATTGGGAAACACCATCAAAAGTTGTGCGTTATTCTGGCTCCACTGAGATACAAAGTATACAGTACAATGAAAATGGAAAAGCTCTCTTTTCATCAAATAGTTGTACTAAATACATTAGTGAGAACAGAAACCTACATATATGTGTATCAGACTTTGGAGCCCGTGCAGTCGTGGTGGTCAATCAGGTTGGTAAACTACGGTTTACCTACAAAGGCCACCCCTCTACTACCAAGGTATCGTTCTTTCCATATGGCATCACTACATACAGTCCGAGTCGGACCCTGACAGCAGATCGTGACAATCATCGTATCCACATTATCGATCAGAACGGACAGTTCCTTCGATTCATTGACAACTGTCAATTCAACAAACCATTTGGTTTATGTGTTGACACAAGTGACAACCTTTTTGTGAGTGAGATGGATACATGTATAGTAAAGAAAATTCAATACTGTGTATTACATGTAAATGTAAACAACGCGTTTAAAATATTCAAATGCATGTGAACTAATTGTCCATGAGTTTTTATATTCAATGTAGAAAATAACAACAAATATGTATATTTTGAAAACATGCCAGAACATAATAATTCTATTGTTTATGTATAATATGCATTTTGAGCAGGCTTGTTGCAAAAATTAATGTGTTATCGTGCATTTTTTCCATCAGTTTAACTTACAAAACTGTCAACCCATTTATTATGTTCTTACGCCGATTATTACTTGTAAATAAACATTCTGGAAACATCTCTAGATTATTATAACTACAAACTCACAGGAAATCCTAAAGCAAGAAAAATAGTTTAAGAATAAATAAAGAAAAACTTAACTTAAAAGACCCATGGAGGAATTTGCACAAAGATCAAAAACAAGTATGGTTTGGTCCATCCAATAAAAAAAGCAGAATAGATTTTTTTCTTGGTCTCTTCTCATTTGTTAAATTTTGTACATAAAGCTAAAATAGATATAGGGTATAGGATAGACCACTCTATTTTACTTATTGATATTGAGTTGGGGAAAAAGTTATAGTTTCTCTAAAACATTAGTATGCAGAAAAATCAGACTCACTGGAAGCTATTCTAAAAAAAATTATAGATAAAAGCTTGGTAAACATACTTGATAGTAATATGGGTGAAAAACTAGGAGGAAAAATAACCTACACAGAAGCCTTAGAAGCTCTTAAAAATATGAAAAACGATAAATCACCAGGTTCAAATGGCTTTACCGCCGCGTTTTATTAAAAGTTCTCTGGAAATATTTCTTTATTTAGTGCAATCACTTGAAATATGTTGACATACAACTAATTTATGTCAACATGCAACTTCTTATGTCGACATGCAACTTATTTATATCAACATGCAATTTCCCTTTGTTGACATGCGAGATACATATGATAACTTGCAACTTACCGATGTGTATATTTACATGCGAGATAAATATGTTAACATGTAACTTATAAGGTTTATGTCAACATAACTAAGTTGCATGTCGACATACATATGTTGCATGTCAACATATTTATCTTGCATGTTAACATAACTAAGTTGCATGTCGACATAAATATGTTGAATGTCAACATATTTATTTTGAATGTTAACATAAATAAGTTGGAGGTTGACATAGATAGGTAGCTTCTACCACCTCTGATGTCAGATGTGGGCGATATTTGATATTTTTAAAGATTTTTTTAAAAATCAAATCAAATTTCATATAAATCCTATTTGATTGCAGTTTTCTTGCATGTCAACAAAGTTAATGGACAAGCTCTCTGTGCATCAAGTGATTGCACTAAATGCATCAATGAAAACAGGAACCTAGATTTATGTAACAGACTGGACAGCCCATGCGATAGTTGTGTTAAATCAGGCAGGGCAATATCGATCAAAGTACTCTGGACTTTCATCTCTACAAAGGAAACATTCTATCCATACAGTCAGTCATATCTTGATAACAGACTGTGAAAGCACCTGTATCCACATTTTGGATTAGTAGGGACAATTCTTCCGCTATATTGACAACTGTGGTTTAATTAATCCATATGGTGTTTGCGTAGACACTAAAGACACTCTTTGTGGCTAAGGATGAAAATGTAAAGAAGAGAAAATTTAGCATTACATGTAAACAAACTGTAGATTGTAAATGCCAAATAATTAACTGTTTTTGACAGCAGACATATTGAATTAGAACTAAAAAACTCAAAAAACCTGAG
Source organism: Magallana gigas (assembly GCF_963853765.1). Classification (NCBI taxonomy): domain Eukaryota; kingdom Metazoa; phylum Mollusca; class Bivalvia; order Ostreida; family Ostreidae; genus Magallana; species Magallana gigas. The sequence goes on from NC_088862.1 coordinate 24,943,853, forward strand.
TATTTTATTTTAGAATATGGCGGCGCATCGTATTGCTAGCTATTATATATATACGTGTCTGCCTTTACCTTATAAATAATGACACCCTTTCAAGTGTAGAATAGGTCATTTATTGCAACATAGAATAAATGACAGGAAATAAAACATAGTATAAAGATTCACATATTGTAAAATTTATATTCATGTGAGAGTACAGACAATGTAGTACAGTCATTTCAAACATATCTTTTACTTTATGCTATGCTATGGTATGCGATTTTGATGATATGCTATGGGATTTGTATGCTATGCTATGAGATTTGTATGCTATGCTATGAGAAAATGAAATGAAGGGCATAATGATATGATATGCTATGGTATGGTATGGAATGAGATTTGAACAAAAATGCCTCCATACACAGAAGAGTTCCTTGATTTCGAAGTAAAATATCTGCAATGTGTACATTTAGTTTTTAAGATAAAAACATTTAAAACCGAGTTTAAATTATATTGTATGCTATGCTATGGTATGCTATGGTATGATATGACAAATGAGATTCTATGAAATTGTTTGCTATGGTATGAGATTCCAGTGCTATGCTATGAGATTTCAATGCTATGCTATGAGATTTCAATGATATGCTATGCTATGGTGTATGTTGTAAAATATATGCTTGAACTGACTGTATACTGCTTGCCAGAGATCCCAATTGTTTGCACCTGAGAATGATAGGGATGTAATCTACACATAAAATATTATGACGAGTAAACTTTGCATATTTGGAATATTAAAAAAAAAGAACAAAACATTTGACACACCTGGAAAAAATCTGAAAAAGGGGCTTTAAATGCCCATGTTAACAAGCCAGATGGTAATTGTATGAATGATTATCAATTAACATAAGTGTACAAATATAGAATTGCTTGTTAAAGACCTAATCATAAAAAAAAATGGAACAAAAAAGAACTGGTACAAAATGTGTTATTTGACCGCGATGAATTTATCCAATTGTATACACTATTTTAAGCCAGGACAATACCAACATTAAATACATATGCTGAAAATGTGTCCTGTCTGAATGATGAAGACATCTGGATTCATGGTAACGACAACATTTTGAGACTGTAAAACATCAAGAGAGGGCTACTGAAGTCAATCAAAACCAAGTCAGGGAAACGTGCAGAAGACGTAGCAGTAACAGGAAGTGGAGATCTAGTATAAACTGATAAAAAAAAATAAAAATAGAATAACCATAGTGAAGAGTAAAGAAATACAGACAGTGATCACACTACAGGGGTGGAGACCTTGCGGTGTCTGTAGTACCTTCTCTGGTGATATCCTGGTTGCTATAAACAATGATGATAATAACATAACACGAAAAAATGAATTAAAATAACCCGTAAGGGTCATCATGAGTGTAATGAAGAATAAAGGGGTGTCAGTTACTAGGGACGGAAAATAAAGGATCACAATTTACATTAAGATAACTATTATTTTTTTGTGAGAAGAACGTACACCATTTATCAGAGGTGGGATACATTGTCTAACCTTAGTGTAAAGTTGGCCTATTTTAACAGAGAAAGTAGGACACCGGATTAGATCCACCACTAACCTTGGGGTTTAACCTTGAACACGTGATAGTATCGTACTTAGATACGACAGACGCCACGTAGCATGCCGTGTTTGTGATTTAGAATTTGGTGCGGAATATACGAAACGTAAGAATTATGTACCATTTGTTCATCACAAAATCGACTATAATATCAGTAGATAACGCTTTAAATTATACACCGTACAACCGCTTTGAATCATTTCATTCGAGTGTCGTGTGATACATTCAAAATTGTTTGTTTACATTGACAGCAGACGTTCACAGAGGAAAGAAATGTGCTGAATTATCAATGTTAAACAACTAGTAATCTCATAATATTTAGTTAAAAATAGTATTACATAGTTTCTCTTTTTTCATCAATATCTTTTTTTATCAAACATTGGGTTCGTTCAGAGTGTTTCCAGTGGTACCAATACATGTTTGCCAATGGTAAAAAATTGTGCCATTGGACCCATATGCGGAACAATTTGTAGGAAATTTACCAGTGTTAAAAATGGTGTACAGTTAAGTATTTTTTCCTGACTTTTATTCTTCTCCTGCAAAACATGCGAATATAACTTTGAAAAACATATCTAGAGCGAGTCTTTACTATGCGATTACTATAATACCATCATATATACACCCTATGTTTTTAATACCGTTTGTCCATGGACTTATTTGAAAGTCAATGCTATGGTTAATGCCAACAACAATCTAAAGGGCCCTACCCCTAATATTTAAAAGAAACTGTTGGTATTTTGTGGAAACTACTTTTGAGAGCTTTTGATGTATGTTTTAGAACAAATATAAAAGAAAAATTTTATAGAGTATATTCTTCTCCTTAAAAAAATATTAAAGCCGGATAGACATCACAAGCAAAATATTTTCAATTTCAAAATGTTTTGGTGCTTAAGATGGCAGTCATATTCCAACCAATGCCTATAAAAACTTGCAACATGCCTACATAAACAGAAAGAAGTTTAATCAGTTGTATTTTGGTATGTTACAATGCTTATCAAAAATTGTTCAGCTACAAGAAGATTTAAGGTGGAAAACGCTGTGAAATTAATCTTTGTCTTCAACATACACAATTTCCGCCATTTTTGTGACGTCATAAAAAAAGTTACCATTGCTAACATAGATTTAGATCGTCTGCTAAAATGTCTACCTATGGTAAATTTTATCGGCAAACAATGGTATCGTTGGCATACCAATGGTAAAAAAAATACCCAGTCACTGTGGTAATTTTTGTCTGCCAACGGCAGGACTCTGAGCGCACCCATTGTCATATGAAGAATTTTGAGCCATTTCTCTGATGCGGATCTTAGTATATTACTACTTAGATATTTCGATAAAAGATTATTATTATTATTAAAAAAAATGATTCGTTAGTGGGGTCGTCTAGAAAGTTTTCAAACTTTACTATTTACATGCATGTATTGAAGTTTCAGCATCAATTGAGGAAATGTATAAAATACCGTTAAAAAATTATAATCATGTTAAAAGTTAAATTATGAATCTACAACGATGACAAAGATCGACAAGGCAATATTATGGGTGTAGGTTGAATGTGTAGCTTGTTTTAGAGGTTTATATTTCTGATAATATTTATCGGGATCAATTTTGTTTGTTGATTTGTTTATATATATATATATATAATAAAATGTGGGATGACTCATTCACACACCTTGAATAATTGGCGAAATTAAAAGAGGAGACAGTGCCTCATTAGATGAACTAATGGTCTAGACGAGTAAATTAAAACACGTGATAGAAACGATAAACCAACAAGAAAAAATAGAACAGTCGCCATTTTGTCGTAAAGATGTTTAATCGGTGGTTTTGTCTCAGGTAGTGGTGTGAAAGAAATGAAACGCAAAAATGTGTTTATTTATCACAAAAATCGACATGATAAAATTTAAGTCGTAAAAGGTAATCTAGAGGTCTAAAGGTCAAAATCCAGATCATGAATCAGCTCACGTGAACTTTACAAGATTTTTCTACGTTTTGTTGCAGTACCATTTATTTCAGCTTATTATATATAAATCAATAAGTTGAAATAATCTTTTGTTATTTAGCAACATCTGGCTATTTTTTTAATTTGCAGAATTCTATTAAAATGACCATAAAGGTGTCTGCCAATGGACCCCCGCCGTAGCGCCCAGGATGTGTTAGGGTGTGATCTCTGTGAGACACCGGTTCCTCCTATGTACTATGACATTTGCCACTGACATCTGTGTGAAGCATATATTTGGGGGAACATCTCTCTGACTTTTCCAAAGAACACAGAATTGTACCATTTGAAAAGCGAGGATCTTCAAGTAAATGTCCAAACCATTCTTCAAAATTATGTGAACTTTACTGTGAGCAATGCGACATTCCTATTTGTGTGCAGTGTGCTTCTTCCACAAAACATCACAGTCATACATTTGTTGACATTGGAAAAGTTGTTGAAAAACAGAAGTCAGTTTTACAGAGAGATTTACAAGAATTAAAATATTCACTTTATCCTAGTTATAAAGAGATTAAATGCAACATCCTATATCAGAAAGGTCGGTTGATTGAAAATTCCGAAATATTTACTACAGATATCAACAAACATGGCGAAGACTTGCACCAACAAATAGATGAGATCATTAAGAAACTAAGTTCTGACCTCCATGAAATGGACCGCAGACACCGGGCTTTATTAAATAATCGTGAAGATGAAATTAAACAAATGATTTCCGAAATAACATGGACAATTGCGCACCTGGAAGAAATAATAAATTCAGATGATGTTGTCCTGCTTTCTGTATACAAATCCAAAAATGTTGAATTCAGAAGAAAGCATCCTAACCTAACGATTACCTTACCAAAATTATACCTCATAAGATTAACAAAGAACATGTTTACCAACAGTTTGGTTCTCTGACATCGTCATTAATTGAATCAGAAAAGCATGGTTACAAAATGGATGATCCAGGTGTGGAGTCTTCTCCATCAAACAAGGACCTTTTACATGAGCCACGGGTCATCACACAAATTAAAACTGAGTACGCATATACATGTAATTTGTCCTGTCTGACGGTTGAAGATATCTGGGTGCGTGGTAACAGCAACATTTTGAAACTATACAACCTCTAGAGGGGAATAATGAAATCAATCCATACCAAGTCAGAGAATTGGCCACAAGACATAGTAGTTACAAAGATTGGGAATCTAGTTTATACTGATTACAATGATGGCACTGTTAACATAGTAAAGAATACACATATACAGACAGTGATCAGACTACGGGGGTGGAAACCTTATGGTGTTTGTAGTACCTCCTCTGGTGACCTCATGGTTGTGATGGACAGTTATGATCTTAAACAAACAAAAGTTGTGCGTTACTATGGCTTCACAGAAAAACAAATTATTTAGTATGATGACAATAGACAACCTCTTTATTCATCAGGTGGAAGTTCTAAATACATCACACAAAACAGAAACTTAGATGTATGTGTGTCAGACTGGAAGGCCCGAGAAATAGTTGTGGTCAACAGGGCCGGAAAACGCCGGTTTAAATACACTGGGCATCCCTCTGCAAACAAGCCATCTTTTAGTCTATATGGCATTACTACAGACAGTCGAAGTCGGATTCTAACAGCTGATTTTAACAATCACCGTATCCACATCATGGATGAGGACGGACAGTTTATCCGCTACAGTGATAGTTGTCATTTATATAGTCCATTTGGTTTATCTATAGACACTAAAGAAAACCTCCTCGTGGCTGAAAGTAAAACATGTAAAGTAAAGAAAATTCAATATTGCAAGTAAACAAAGTGTTTATAATTTTTCAGAGCCAGTTAAATGACTGTCTGTGTTAGTAGACATAGAAAATGTAATAAAATAACATCACTGAATATGTTTATTCTTAGAATATGTCAATATGTAGCGGTGCTAACTGTAATATTAACTTTATATTTGAGTAGGGACCATAACCAGATTAGTTGTTTAATCAATTGATGTTATCTAGCCATGCCTTTTATACGTCTACGTCTGTTGTTTTAAATGAATTTATAGATAGATATGAAATAAGATAACATATGAACATAGATAATGAGCATCAAAGATGTCAGTAAATATTTTCGTTTTACTGTATTATCTATATATAATATGCACCATTTTAAATGAAATGTCTTGAATACAAATTAACAACCGTATAGTTTATTTTAAGAATCACCTTTTTACCACCCCTGAATGGCTAGTCTAATACGTAAATAAATTTTACCGTAAGACCCCTTTCTACTCTAGGGAATAGCACCGATATAATTTGGTATCTTTTGTTTTTAGTATATGTAAACTATTCAAAGTATAACAAAAAGGTGATCAAAGGTTGTTCTGTCTGATCAAGGGATTATGTCAAGTTAAATTTTTAATACCTACATGTACTTTCTATCAATTAAATTTGGCAAATTACAATAAACCTATTTTCTTGAAACAAATGGTTTTAAGAAGTGAAACAATTTAAACTGTTAATATATTTCTGAGATAATTATTATTAAATAAATGCTTTAGTTATTTAGCCACCTCAATTACTACAGCTAAGTTTTTTATTTTCTTCATTATATGCATACAAAACAATACAAGACCTTGTTCGTAGCGATAGTGCCATTTTAGCATTTTATCTGTTTAATCTAATGATTAAGATGTACGATTCAGTGAACTAAATGTTAACTGGAAGGTCTTGAAAAGTGGCTGAATGGCAAAGATATGATATACATTCACCTTAGAGTTCACTTTCAGTTGATGAATAGTCATATGCACTTGAACTGCACTCGGCCTGTTATCTGCAAGGTCTATTATTTTATAGGAAAGAACTTGGTCTGTTCACCATCCTAATTCCCTAAAATTCAGTATTGAAGAATTCGAGAAAATGGAGTGATTGGTAGGTTTTTTTTTTAACAACAATCATATATCTATCAAAAAAATCACAGTGACTGGTGTTTGTCATTTTTACCAATATGATTAAAATCAGCATATATAAAACGCTGCCCTGCAATACGTAATGTATTTTTCAAGTGCGTAAACCTGTGCTGCTCCAGATTGGGGGTGTTTAGAGGGGGCTCCGAAGGATGATATTCAAGGCCTATGTTCAGTAACTTTACTACATGTGAAGTTAATAAGGTTGAGTTTCAAACATCCCGACCCCCTGCTAAATCTGCGCAGGAATTTTGAAACCCACAGTTTATATGATTCTCCGTTTTAAATTCTATAAACTATTTCTAAATCCAATTGAACTTTTTGTAGCTTCTGCTTGTATTTAATCCCGTAAATTATATGCGGTGGATTACATTAGAATATAATGCCAAATCAATGATAGAACTATTGGTGATTGTGAAAGAAAATGTATATTATTTATTTTTGGAAAGCGTGCCTACACTGGTTATTTTTTTAATAAATGGGGGCAATAGCAGTTTCAAAAATGCAATTTAAAATCAATGAATACAAAATAAATATTATGACTTGTACATACCATTGGCAGTACAGTATTAAAGGCGTATACGTAGAAACGGTTTCTTTTCCTTTAGTTTTAAAAATTCTCATGTATCTTTTCTTGCCCTTACCTTGGAGTTATATAGCTTGATTTTGATCTTATAACTAATGTTTAAAGTGTTTGAAACTCGGTCCCTATAAATATTGATTCTATTTAAGGTGTTCATCGCTTACTGATATTTAGAATGGGTGATTTAAGAATTTAAGAAAATTTAATATTAATAATTTTTAGACACGCACATTAATGAAGTATGAAGATGTTATCGACGATACGAAATCATCACGATTATTGAAACATATCAATCCTCAATGGATGATCAAAAACCACATTAGTAATATAATCATACAATCACAATTATTTAAATATGTTTTTATAGGCATTCACAAAGGTTTTTCACATTGTATTTTGGGAAAATAAGGCATCCTTGATAAGAAACGTCTGAAAGATTGAAATTTTTTTGTACAAATTTATAAACATTAAACAACCCCATTAAACAAGATTACAGGGATTCGAGAGTGAATTTATTGAATAGAGAAATAATCGAAATTTATTTTTCCAAATGAATATTTTTCAGATAATTTGTTCCACGACAAAGTGTAAATTACTTCAGTCGTACATGTAGAAGTTTTGCACATTTATATATTCGAGGAAAGAGCCGAGATAACAATGAAGGGAAATGTGTAAACTGCGGGGTATCAACACTCCGGATTATGGTAAAATATTATATGATCTAACAAAATATGTAAAAAAAAAAAAAATCCAAACAAAAACTGTCTGAAGTAATATGAATAATCAGGGACATCCTTGAGTTAAATGAAGAGAAAAAAGGGTGTTAAATACTTGCCATGGGACGTTGAAAAAAGGCAAAGAATTCAGAGTAAAATAACTATTATTTTTGTGTAAAAATCGGATATACATAAACTATCAGATGTGTGATATAGTTGGAAAAAAGAAAAATAGAGCGCTCCCATAGATCCACCACTAGCCTTGGCATTTAGATTTGAACACGTGATAGTATCGATCGACCTGGAATAAATTCGACAGTCGCCATGTTATAGGACAGGTTTAATGCAATGTTTGTGATGAAGGAATTGTTGGGAAAGACATGAAACGTAAGAAATTTGTAAATATATTTAGTATCATAAAAATTGACACTTTTATCAGTCGTTGAGTAAAAAACTGATCGACAAAAAGGGTTAAAATCAAGAACGTCAACAATATTTGTGTTCTACTTTCAGTTTACTGGATTTTGCTGTAGTTATATCAGCCATTTCTGCAAAATGTTCTCAAGTCATAATTCAATAATTCATGATTTCTGGGTTTTCTTGGCAGAATTCTCAATCAATACCCGTTACGGTATCTGACCATGGACCCTCGACGTAGCGCCCAGGATGTGTTACGGTGTGATCTCTGTGAAACACCGGTTCCCCCTATGTACTGCGACATTTGCCACATTCATCTGTGTAAAGCATGTGTGGGAGAACATCTTTCCGAGTTTGCCAAAGAACACAAAATTGTACCCTTTGGAAAGCGAGGATCTACAACGAAATGCCCAAATCATTCTTCAAAAATAAGTGAACTTTACTGTGAACAATGCGACATTCCAATCTGCGCGCAGTGCACTTCTTCCACACAACATCAAGGGCATACATTTGTCTACATAGTGGACATTCTGGAAAAACAGAGGTCAGTTTTGCAGAAAGATTTACAAGAATTAGAGAAGTTTATCTTCCCCAAATATCAAGAGATTGCATTAAGTATTCCGGTCCAGAAAGGTACCCTTAAGACATCTTCACAGAAGATTGCCTCGGATATCAGCAAACATGGGGAGGAAATGCACAGACAAATAGATGTAATTATCAAGAACCTAAAATCTGATCTTGATGGAATGGACTCCAAATACTTGACTGCCTTAAATAAACATGAAGATGAAATCAAACACATGCTATCTCATATCATACAGACAATTGCAGATCTGAAAAAAATGTTAAATTCCGATGACGTGGGCCTTGTCTCTGCCTACAAATCCAGAAATGCGGAATTCAGAAGATTACCACCTAAACTGACGATTACTTTACCAAGCTTTTCTCCTCAGAAAATTAACAAGCACCAAATATACGAACACTTTGGTTCTCTATCAGAATTATCTATCGAAACAGAAGAACACAACTACACAATGGATTCTGCTAGTACTGAGCACTCTACATCAGAGAGGTCCCTTATTGATGTGCCACAAATCGTCACAGAGATAAACACCGATTATGAATATGTTGCAGCTGTGTGCTGTCTGAGTGATGATGACATCTGGATTCGGGGTAACAGCAACATTTTGAAACTGTACAACATCCAGAGAGGACTACTGAAGTCAATCCAAACCAAGTCAGGTAACTGTGCAGACAACATAGCGGTGATAGGAAACGGGGATCTCGTATATACTGATGTAACAAATAGAACTGTGAACATAGTAAAGAATAAAGAAATAGAGACAGTGATCACATTACACGGATGGATACCTAAAGGTGTCTATAGTACCCCCTGTGGTGATATCCTGGTTGCTATGAACAATGATGATTGGAAAACACCATCAAAAGTTGTGCGTTATTCTGACTTCACTGAGAAACAAAGTATACAGTACAATGACAATGGACAAGCTCTTTATTCACCATATGGTTTTGCTAAATACATCAGCGAAAACAGGAATCTAGATATATGTGTGTCTGATTGGGGAGCACGTGCAGTAGTGGTAGTCAACCAGGAAGGGAAATTCCGATTTTCGTACACTGGTCTTCCTTCTTCTACAAAGAAACCATTCGGTCCTTATGGCATCACTGTAGACAGTCAAAGTCATATCCTGATAGCAGATCTTGGCAACCACGGTATCCACATTGTCGATAGAGACGGCCAGTTTCTACGCTTCATTGACAATTGCCATTTAAAGAAACCTTTTGGTCTATGTGTAGACACAAGAGACAATCTCTTTGTGACTGACAACAATTCATGTATAGTAAAGAAAATTCAATATCAAAAATAAACAAAGTGTTCATAGTGTCCAAATGCATGCCAATTAAATGACCAGGAAAATACATACTGAATGTAAAAAAGCGACATTGAATATGTTTATGTTTAAAAAATATCAGCATTTACTGTAGATTCCTAATTAAACGCAAGGAATTAATATCCGCGCAATTTTGCGAGAAGCACCCTTTGCGGATTTTAAAATCTCGCCATTATATTCTGAGAGTTAAGAACCAGTAGAAATGGAGAAAAGAGTTCCACGTTCGCGACTTTATATTCCCGCGATTTGATACAAACCAGTGGGATCGCGGAATTAAGTACTCGCGAAATATTAGGAATTTACAGTAGTTATACTAAGTGTTAACGTACTAGTTTCATATACTTTATGACCAGGCTTGTTGTAATAGCTAGTGTGTTATCGTATAATTCTTTTCATTAATTTAATTGACTAAACTATCCACCCATTTATAATTTAGATATCTTTAGTTAACACATCGTATAAAATGAAGAAAATATTGAAATATGAAAGTTTTTTTAAAAGTTATTGTTGTTGTTATATAGGTTGTAGTTATATGCTTTTAGCCATACGGAATTTTTTTCTAGTAAGATGAAAATAACGAAGCTGAGCCTAATTATCTCTAACCGAAGTACATGTACTTTGGTGATTTTTATACATGAAGCTTTGATATCATATCAATTATTTTCAAGATTAAATATAACTGATTTACCTGTTAATTTTAGTACTGCCAAAAATAGTTCAATTAAACAAGGTTTAAACAATTTAGTCAGAATTTCTTCTCTTTCGCTAAAAGTCCAATTCTGTTTGAGCCTAAACTCTTTATGTGAAGAATGTAAATAAATTGAATAATTATGTTTTTATATTGTTTTGTATAACATTCATGCATGCATTAAATCTTATTATCACGCATTACACCAACAAAACAGTCTCAATAAAGAATTGTGACAACCCCTGATTTTTTTATATTTTTTGTACAATGTCTGCTTAAAACATGTCAATAAGTATATTGGTTATACATGAAAAGGGTTGTTCTGCTTTTAGGTAGACATTTTTGGCAAATAGTGTTTTTAATGATTTGCACAAAAATAGTTTATTTTATGTGATATTCAACATTTCAATAATGCCTTGTAATTATAATTTCTTTTTTTCATTAAAAAGAATTTTCTGACAATTCTTTAATAATTAAGTAAAAATTTGAGACTTTTAACTAATTTTATTGCTGGTTGAATTTTTGTGCATGAAAACTACGTCGTAATAGGACGAAAAAGTCAACATTCTCAATTTTTTACCTTTATTTTTAATCAAATAATGTGTTTTTTGGTCATATGCTTCATTCAGAAAAAATAATAAAGGGAAATGCAATATCTTTGTCAGTTGCAATTTGAGAACAGAAAGGTCAATAAAAATGCTTTCGCAAAAACCTTAAAGACTTTTTTTTAATGCAGGGAACAATTTTCTTAAATGTGAGTAGTATTAATAATATTTTGATAGTACTGCGCTCATATAATTTTCATATATAAACGGGATGATTGTATTTTGAACGATCAATTTAACCTTTAAAATAATGAAACCAAGTATTTTTATAAATATTTTGTATAGTATTATATTTCTTAAAATTTTCTATAATATATATAAAAATTATTAAGTTAAAATGAAGGCATATTTTCATCTGCAAATGTTTCGTTTACATACTGTTGAAACATGGAAGAAGGGCATGAAGATTTCAGTCTCTTCTGTTTCTACATGAATTACAAACGCATTTATACAGAAATGGAGTAGTATTAATAGTACCTATTTACTGAATATAAATTTATTGTCGTTATATAAAACCCTTATAATATCGTACTAAATGAATATCTTTATAGAATTTTTTTTCATAAAGCTATAGAAGTTTTTAATTTATGCAGGAAACAAAGATAAGTTCTCCTGTGTTTTACACCATGATATGGAAAGGTAAGGCATCACCATGTGATGTCATAAGCTGAGTAGTGAAGTAGTTGGGGCTATATGAGTAGAGGGACACCGTACGGAGTATTATCGACCATTATAATTTAAAAACCATTAGAAAAGACTATTCACCTGATTCACATATTCCAACTATTATTTACAATTGCAAATATGTTTATTAATATCAAATTACAATATAATAATCAATTATAATAATTAATTATTTATCTACAATATATAAATATTTTGAAACATGTAGCTTACACTGAAGAATATTACAACCTTTAAAATTAGCATGGTTGTTCTTCTCGATATAAGCCGGTGTGTTGTTGCGCCGCTGAAATGCTCCTCTAATTATCATTTCAAAAACTTTGTAATTTAAGTAATTACAGAGACGTATTCATAACGACACTGATATAATAAAAACATATTGCCCCCTGAATATGTAGGGGTATGCACATTAAACAGACACAAGAGAGCTTGAATAAAATTAAAATTAATTTTATATAGAGGAGAAATATTATCCTTTTTTAAGGAATCTTTCTAAAACGTTTAGCCCACAACAGAGTGTCAGTCTTTCAGTTGTATCGTGCATTTATTCGCGGAGAGAGCACATGTTATGATGAAGATTGGAATGTCAATTGCAGGGTATCAACACGCTTGATTAAGGGGAAATCAATATCTAACAAAATATGTTTTAAAAGAGCAATTGAATAATTTTAATAAAAACACTGATAAAAGCGAGTGGGTTAAGTAAAGAAAAGAAGGAGGTGTCAATTTCTTGAGATTTTAAAATAAAGGCGAAAAATTAACATTAAGATATATAACTATTATTTTTATGTGAAAATCGAATAAATTATGTGGGATGCCTTATCTACCCATATTGTAAAGTTAGCCCTTTTAAAAGAGGAGGTGGGGCGCCATATGATCCACCTCTATCTTGTGCCTTTAAATTTGAACACGTGATACTATCGTTAGATACGTCAGTCGTCATGTAACAGTAGAAAGATTGCAGCCATGTTTGTGATTCAGGAATTGGTCTGGAAGAGATGAAAGGTAAGAAATGTGTATTAATTCATCACAAAATCGACCCTTTCATCAGTTAATTAAACGTTAAGACAAAAACTGATAGACGAAAATGGTCAAAATCGAGAACTGAACCGTATTTGCGTCTTACTTTCATTTTACTGGTTTTTCCTGCAAGTTATATCAGCCTTTTAGTGTAAAATGTTCTGAAATCAGAATTCGATAGTTCATTATTTCTGGGGTTTTTTGGCAGAATTCTCAATAAATACCCGTTTACCTGACCATGGACCCTCGACGTAGCGCCCAGGATGTGTTACGGTGTGATCTCTGTGAGACACCGGTTCCTCCTATGTACTGCGACATTTGCCACATTCATCTGTGTAAAGCGTGTGTGGGAGAACATCTTTCCGAGTTTGCCAAAGAACACAAAATTGTACCGTTTGAAAAGCGAGGATCTACAACTAAATGCCAAAATCATTCTTCAAAAATAAGTGAACTTTACTGTGAACAATGCGACATTCCAATCTGCGCGCAGTGCACTTCTTCCACACAACATCAAGGGCATACATTTGTCTACATAGTGAAAACTCTGGAAAAACAGAGGTCAGTTTTACAGAAAGATTTACAAGAATTAGAGCAGTTAATTTTCCCCAAATATCAAGAGATTGCATCAAGTATTCCGGTTCAGAAAGCTAATCTTAATAAAACCTCACAGAAAATTGCCTTGGATATCACCAAACATGGAGAAGAAATGTACAGGGAAATAGATATAATTATCAGGAAACTAAGATCTGATCTTGATAAAATGGACTCCAAATATCTTACTGTCCTAAATAAGCATGAAGATGACATCAAACATATGCTCTCTGATATCACACAGACACTCGCCGATCTAAGAAAATTGATAAATTCCGATGACGTTGGCCTTGTCTCTGCCTACAAATCCAGAAATGCTAAATTCAGAAGATTGCCACCTAAACTGACGGTCACTTTACCAAGCTTTTCTCCTAAGAAAATTGACAAACACCAAATATATGAACACTTTGGCTCTCTGTCAGAATTATCTATCGAAACAGAAGAACACAACGACACAATGGATTCTACGAGTACTGAGCACTCTTCACTAGAGAGGTCCCTTATTGATGTTCCACAAATCATCACAAAGATAAAGACCAATCATAAATATGCTACAATTGTGTCATTTCTGAGTGATGATGACATCTGGATTCGGGGTAACAACAACATTTTGAAACTGTACAACCTCCAGAGAGGGCTACTGAAGTCTATCCAAACCAAGTCAGGTAACTGTGCATATGACATAGCAGTGACAAGAAGTGGGGATTTGGTTTATACTGACGAAATAAAAAGAACTGTAAACATAGTGAAGAATAAAGAAATACAGACAGTGATCACACCACAGGGATGGAGACCTCGTGGTGTCTGTAGTACATCCTCTGGTGATATCCTGGTTGTTATGTACAATGTTAATTGGACAACACCATCAAAAGTCGTGTGTTATTCTGGCTCCATTAAGAAACAAAGTATACAGTACAATGACAATGGACAAGCTCTCTATTCATCAGGTGGTTATACTAAATACATCAGTGAGAACAGGAACCTTGATATATGTGTGTCTGATAGGGAAGCACGTGCAGTAGTGGTAGTCAACCAGGCAGGGAAATTCCGATTTACGTACACTGGTCTTTCCTCTTCTACAAAGGAACTATTCAATCCATATGGCATCACTACAGACAGCCAGAGTCATATCCTGATAGCGGATCTTGACAACCACGGTATCCACATTGTCGATAAAGACGGCCAGTTTCTCCGATTTATTGACAACTGCCATTTGGAAAATCCTTTGGGTCTATGTGTAGACACAAGAGACTATCTTTTTGTGGCTGATAGCAAAACATGTAAAGTAAAGAAAATTCAATATTACAAGTAATGATAGTGTTCATATTATCCAAATGCATGTTAAATGACCAGGAATATACATATTGAATGTAATAAACGACAATGAATATGTTTATGTTTAAAACATATCAGCACATAGTTATGCTAGTGTTAACGTACTAGTATACTATACCTTTTGATCAGGCTTGTTGTAATAACTTATGTGTTATCTTGTACTTCTTTTGATCAATTAACTAACTAAACTATACATCTATTTATAATTTATATATCACTAGTAAACATATCGTATAAAATGAATGTTATATTGAAATATGAAAGTTTTATAAAAGTTATTGTTTTCATTACATAGATTGTAGTTTTTTGCTTTTAGCCATACTGACATTTTTTTCGAGCAATATAAAAAAAACGAAGCTGAGTCTAATTATCTCTAACCTAAGTACATGTACTTTGATTATTTATTTACCTGAAGATTTGATATCATAACAATTATTCTTAAGATTAAATATAACTGATTTACCTGTTATTTTTATAGTATTGCCAAAATTACATCAATGAAACAACGTTTGAAAAATTTAGTAAGAATTTCTTCTCTTTCGCTAAACGTCCAATTTTGTTCGAGTCTAAACTCTTTATGTAAAGAATGTAAATGAACTGAACAACTCTGTTCTTATATAGCTTTGTATAACATTTATGCATGCCTTAAATCTTATTTTCACCCATAACATCGAAAACAGTTTCAATAAAAAATTGTGACAACCCCTGTGTTTTTATATTTTTTGTACAGTGTCTGCTTAATACATGTCAATTAGTATATTGGTTATACATGTACGGGGTTGTTCTGCTTTTCGGTAGACATTTGTGGTCACCTGTACTTTATAAGGTCTGCACATTCAACATATTTTGGATCGTTTATCATACAATGTTTTTAATGGTTTGCACAAAATTAGTTAATTTTATGCGATATTCAACGTTTTCATAATGCTCATACTTGTAATTTTTTTTCATTAATAAGATTTATAATGGGAAATGTTCACATCTTTTCTCCCTTCGGAAGTACTTGGGATGTGTATTGAAACCTGAAGCGGTAGAGGGGGCGTTTCAAAACGGATAATCTGGACATTTTTCATATAAATGGATGAACATAGTTTGAGAATAAAGGTATTCACGATTATCGAAATATCAAGCAAAAAGTTGTGGAAGCAAAAACTCGGGACAGAGTATATATAATAAAGAGAAAGAAAGAGACAGAGGAAAAAGAGAGAGAGAGAAAGCAATCATGTCAAATTAAACTTACCAAGTGTAACTTTTGAATTGATATCAAAGGCACCTTTACTGTTTCTTTTTCCCGTGGAAACTGTGTTAATAAATCCACAAGTAGTGCTATCACATTTGATGTATAGCAAGCTACCGAGCCCGTAACGCTTTTCACTTTCAATGTTCGACAAATGCAGCCGATTGTTACAGTGTACACATACAAGCTGATCAGCAAGGTGCTTAAGTTCCACAACCCTTCGGCCTTCATTCCACTGAATACCGTCCATACTTTGAACACACACGTTTTCCAGTACATCGAAATCGTCAAGATTGACAGATGTGTCGTCTGCCTGGGAATGTGGCGCCGAGTCGTTTGCATGTGGATGTTCAATGTTAGTGGGGATATTATCGTTGTCGATCTTATGAACGCTATTAAATTGTTTCATACGCGATGCTTTTTTATATTTACCTCTACTACAAAATTTCCCTTTGACTTTTAGCGGCAAATGTTGACAGTCCGCCATATTGATTACTGCATTTCCGGATTAAATAGACCGAGAAGTTCTTTTTTTAGAATTCACATGCTTTGTCACGTGATCGCTATCCATAGCTGCCTTAATAATTTGAGTAAAAATTTGAGACTTTTACCGAATTTCATTGCTGATCGAATTCTTGTGCATAAAAACTACGGCGTATTAGGACAAAAAGTCAACATTGTAATTGTTTACCTTTATTTTTAATCAAATAAGGGTTTTTTGCCATATGATTCATTCGGAAAAAATATTTAAGGAAATGCAATATTTCTGTAAGTTGCACTTTCTGAACAGAAAGGTCAATTAAAATGCTTGCGCTATGTGTGTAGATTACTAAAAATACTTTCACAAAAACCTTATAGACTTTTTTTTAATACAGGGAACAACCTTCTTAAATGTGAGTAGTAGTATTAATCTACGGACTTGATAGTATTGGGTTCACATAATTTTTTTTATCAAACTGGATGTTGTAAATTGTACAATCAAACCTTTATAAAAATGAAACCAAATATTTTTATAGATATTTTATGTATCTATATTTTTATTAATATCTTTATTATATATATATAAATTATTAAGTTAAAACGAATGTATCGTATAACGGGTATTTTCTGCGGCTTGAAATTTTTGCGGTTTAACCCCTAAAACGTATCAAATTATATTCTGCGTTTTCAATTTCTGCGGTTACATTAGACCGCTAAGGGAACGTAAACTAGAGAACTAAACTTACATATCTTAAAATCGACGTTCTTACCGTGTTCACGGTGAATGAGAACTAACTCTCAAATGTTTTACAAGTCTACTAAATACTGCTTGTGAACTTTTCTCAGATCATTTTTATTTCATACTCGACTAAACACACAGTCCTTATATCTGTTTAGCTATAATTGATATCGCACAGGTAACATGAGATAATTAGGTGTGAAATACGACGCAGAGCCCCCTAACAACGGACCGATCACGTTTGAAAATTATAGCTTGTATTTTAAATAATGTCAAAATTAGTGATTTTTTTAAAAGAATATTTTGCGTTTTGAATTTTTGCGGATTTTTCTTATCCGCAAAATACCGCAGAAAATAAACAACCGCAGAAAATACCCGTTATACGGTATATATAAACAATCATTTAGGAAAGAAATAATCTATATAGTGTAACTTTGGAATTTTTATATTTTGCATGTTTTATATTTTTACATCTTCATACAGAGCTCAAAATGACTTCTTGTACGGAAGTTTGATATCGTCCGAAAATGGCCACGCCATTAGGTCCTCTTTAATAATTCCTCTTTGAAATAGGAACGTTAAAATATTCTTTTGAGTCAACATTTAACAGTTTTAACTCTATAAAAAAAATAATTAGGGAAGTAAAAAGACAATATGTTTGTCCTATATACAATATAGATAATTTAGATAATATAAGAAATGAAGATATCCAATTTATAATTGATGATCAACTTTTTATAGATATTCTTCTTACTGAAATAAGGGGTAAATCCATTTCATACTCTGCTTTTAAGAAAAAAAAATCCAATGAAAGAGAAAAGGAATTAGAAAATGAGATTACATGTCTTGAGCAGAACTTCACGGAAAACTCCTTAGATTTATTATCAAACAAACAAGATGAGCTTCTCAACATAAGAAAAAATAGATTAAAAGGTCAATGTATCAGGTCAAAGTCTAAATGGATTGACGAGGGAGAAAAGCCGTCCAAATATTTCATTAACCTAGAGACTAGGAACTACATAAGTAAACAAATACCAAATATTGAAAAAGATGATGGGTCGGTTATTTTCGATCAAATGAAAATATTAAAAGAAACTAAATCTTTTTATGAACACTTGTATAAGAAAAGAGAAATTATAAATGAAGAAAGTTTCCATGAAAAGTTAAATAAAATTAAGTGTCCTAAACTTAATAGAGAAGAGTCAAATACCCTTGAAGGTCCTTTAACTGATACAGAAATTCTGAATTTCCTTAAGAAAATGAAAAATGAAAAAAGTCCTGGCCCTGATGGTTTTACAAGTGAGTTCTTTAAATTCTTCTGGAGAGACTTAGGAATATTTATCACAAGAGCAATTAACCACTCTTTTCAAATAGGAAACTTTTCAGAAATAAATAAACTAGGTGTTATTACATGCATTCCCAAATCTGGAAAACCTAAACAATTTCTGAAAAATTGGCGTCCCATTACTTTACTAAATGTTATTTACAAGCTAGCTTCAGGAAGCTTAGCTGAACGCATGAAAACTATTCTAGATAAATTGATAAATAATGATCAGACTGGATTTTTGAAGGGAAGATTTATTGGGGAAAATATAAGACTTATATATGACCTTATGTATTATACAGAGCATTACAACATACCCGGCCTTTTAATGTTAATTGATTTCGAAAAGGCTTTTGACACCATCTCATGGAGTTTTATCTCAAAAACACTAGACTTTTTTAATTTTGGACCCTCCTTCAAAAATTGGATAAAAACATTCTATAACGGAATTAAGGCATGTGTGATTCAAAATGGTATAATTTCAGAATACTTTTATCCAGAAAGGGGCTGTAGACAAGGTGACCCAATATCTCCATATCTCTTTCTTCTCTGCGCTGAGATTTTAGGAATATTAATAAGAAATGAAAAAGACATCAAAGGTATAATTATTGATGGAGAAGAATACAAAATATCTCAATATGCAGACGACACATCAATTATAATGGATGGTACACCACAATCATATGATGGCATTCTTAGGGTTTTAGACTTTTTCGCACAAGTATCAGGCTTAAAAATAAATTTTACAAAAACAAAAATGGTTTGGATTGGTAGCAAAAAATTTTCAAAGGATGTATTTCATCATTCACGATGGAAACTTAGTTGGAACAATTTAAATTTTGAGCTTCTAGGTATCAAATTTTCAGTTAAATTAGATGAAATGGAAGAATTAAATTATTTACCAAAATTGTCTGAAATTAGAAGATTGATAAATCAGTGGAAGTTAAGAAAATTAACACCAATTGGTCGAATTACGATAATCAAGACACTAATAACACCAAAGCTAAATCATTTGATACTAGCATTACCCAACCCAAAAACTGAATACCTAAAAACTTTTGAACATGATATTTTTCATTTCCTATGGGGCTGTAAAGTTCATAAAGTAAAGAAAAGTACAATTATACAAGATTATAATCATGGGGGTCTCAAAATGGTTGATTATGGAAATTTTATCACAGCACTCAAAGCTACTTGGATGAGAAGGCTAATTAAAACTGATACAAAATGGGTAAAGCTTTTAGAATCAATTTTGAAAATTAGTATCTCTGAAATATGGAGAAATGGTCCTAATTATTCGTACCTTCTATGTAAAAAATTAGAAAATTCTTTTTGGAAAGAAGTGCTCCTCAGCTGGTTAAAAATAATTGAACAAACGCCACTTAGTAGACCCCAAATTATAAATGATAATATATGGCACAATCCCCAAATCACCATAGACAATAAATCAATATTTATCAAAAGTTATGTTAATAAAGGATTTATTTTTGTTAGTGATCTGCTTAATATAGATGGAACATTTAGAAACTTTGATGAATTGAAACACATTAATCCAAAGACAAATTTCATAGAGTATGCAAGTTTAAGAACTGCAGTTACAACCAGACTACATACACAAGATATACACTTACCAAACCTACAGAACACATTACAATATGGACCAATTGTCCCTAATCATATTCTATTGTTTATTAATACTTGTAAAGGTTGTAAACCCATGTACAACATACTATTAGACAAAAAAAGAGAAATATGTACATCGATATCAAAATGGAGAGAAAAGGGTTATAACTATTCACAAACTTCTTGGAGTAGAATTTTTGAACTCCCTTTTAAGTGTACACAGGAATCAAAACTACATTGGCTGCAATATCAAATACTTCATAGGATTGTCCCTACAAATAAATATCTTTTTAATATAAAAAAAGCAGAATCTGCTGTTTGCACCTTTTGTAAAAAAGATGAAGAAAGTATTGGTCATTTATTTTATGAATGTAATATAGTAAAAGAATTGTGGTGTGATGTTGAAGAGTGGATTTTTACACAGTTTGAAATCTCGATTACATCTGATATTCAATCAGTTCTTTTTGGAAAATACAAAAATAAAGAAAGTTATAAATTTTTTAACCTGATAGCTCTTATTGTGAAGCAATATATTTTTTCATGTAAATATAAAAGTAATCCGACACCAAATATACATGCCTTGAAAAAGGTCATAACAGAAAGAATCTTAACTGAAAAATATTTGCTGTTGAAAAGATGTAATTATAAGGAATACGAAAGCCACTGGCAGAATATCTGTGAAAAATTGTAGTTATAGAGATAAGTTTGTTTTTTTTGATCGATGTGAACCCTCATATCATTTCATTTGTTTCCAGTATAGCATAGTCTATACTTGTATTGTAATCCACCTGCATAATCTCTCTCTCTCTCTCTCTCTCTCTCTCTCTCTCTCTCTCTCTCTCTCTCTCTCTCTCTCTCTCAAAATCAGCTTCACTTCATATGAAATATACAAAACTGTACTATTAAGTAGAAATAGTATAAAGACTATGTAATATGTTTATAAAAATGTTACAATCAGTATTATGTTACATATGTACATGTGTTGTGAAATGAAAAACCCAATAAAAAAAAAAAAAAAAAAAAAAAAAAAAAAAAAAACATTTAACAGTTTTACATTAATTAATTCAAGTTTGAACATGTCTATACATTCTTTTTACATATGACAGTGTGTAAATCTAATACAAAAATCATACCGTTAAGTGGTTCATGACTATTTTTACAATACCGGTTTGCTACACTGAGTCATCTTGTTCCTTCTTTCGGTTTCAATGAAACAATCAATAAAAAAGTTCATAAAATGTAATTCTACGAAATCATCCTGATTTTGTTTTTATGTTTCGATAGGAATGTACTCCTATTGTGTTATCATGTTGTAAATCACGATGTTTACAATCTCTGCTTTTACTCAATTATTATTATCTTAATATGGAAGGACATAATATTTCCCCATATCATTTGCTATTTTGATTCTTAGACAGGCATTGATTGCCTCCTTATTGTTCTACCAACTTTTGAAATTAATAAAAATGAACATGGTATTAGTACGTTTGTGTCTCCTTTTCATTTTTTGTTATTTCAACATCATACCCAATCTAGTCACTTATTTATTCACATAATTATAATTTTTTCCAGATTCTCAATTTTAATACAAACTTTTTAACAAAGTCTTTAAAAAAATCAAACGCTATCTTATTTATCCGTTTTCATGGGTTGATATTTTACTAAAAGCTTATTTTGATTTAATTTCTCCTTTGTTTTACGCCTCCAAACAATAGAACAAAACTGCCTAATTTATTAAAATCATAAGCGGACGATTTCTTCCGATTTGGTCCGGTGATTACGAATCGCTCTAATTTTATGAATTCAAATTAATTTGTTAGTTTTGTAGACATTCAAATGGTAAAAAACAATACACGTGTAACTTTTCTTTTTTTTTTTAAATAAATGTTTGTAGAAAAAGAGTCAATCTTAGGTGTTTGGATACAAGGATCAAGCAATTCTGTAACATCGCCATATTTGACAGACAATGGCGAACCTCTTCCTTATATAGGACCATCAGTTTATTTAGGTAGTGGTCCTACGTCTTTAGGAATGGTTTTTAGATACGATGAAATGTTTGTTACAGGGGAAATATATGTTGTGCTTCATTTTATTTGTGAAATTTGATTTGCTAAAAATTGTAATTGTATTTAACTTCATACTGTATTGATATCATAATTCAATAAAAGTTAAAACTAAAAACATTTGCTTGATTCTTACAATAATCATTTTTCAAGCCAAATTTTAGCAATCATTTCAGAAAAAAATATTATATCTGTTTGGGGCCCAATATTTTAAAAAAATGCCATTTTGCATGTGACATGGGTCCCAAATAAATAAATGAACATTTGAGGTCACCATAATTATATCCAAAAGGTTTTCGGATGATTGACATGACTTGTGTTTCAGGTGCAAACCTCCTTAAGTATCATATATGGGGGAAAATCATTCGTATAAGTATAATTAGGAATCATGGTAATTTTTTATTCACTATTTTATATGTAGTACTTCAATAGCATGGTACTTCTTTTAGAATGTAAAATTTAAATGCTTTTAATATTGTAATTTCGACAAGCAGATAGGGATGGACACATCAACGATAGAATTTACAGCTGCCATTTTCAAGATGTAATTCAACAAAGAATAATGCTGTCGGCAGTTTTAATTGCCATTAGAATATTGACTTAATTAATGTCATTTTTGACATAATCAGACTATTTTTTCAGACTACGCAGACTTTAACAATGCAAATTGCTGGACTGAATTATTATTATTTTTTTATTCATACGTTTTCCTAATTTTAGAAACATTTGGGAGAAAAATATGGATTCTGACTGTTCCCCATTTTGACCCAATTAACTCGGCACACTGTTGGTATAATACAATACTATGCTGCTACTCCTTATCGTTGTTTGTCAATAAGGAAGAGACTTTAAGAGAAATTTATGTTGTTTGTCCGCTATTTTGAATCCCCATTTTAATGTATAAATTGACATTTTCATGAAGACTAGCGTATTGTTTTGGATTCAGCACACTTTAATTATGATTTTTGAAAAATCATGCTTGGTCAAAAAATAATTTTTTCACTTTTTTAATTTTTAATTATTGCACAGTGTAGGAACGAAAACGTACAGTTTAATGAGTAAACAAATTAAATACCTAACTCTGCGGAGTATATATAGTATAAAACGTGTACATATTCTTAATGCAATACGATTTTTAATTTAACATTTGATAATCAACATCCAAGGTCATACTTGGAGATTAAAATCATTATCATGTACAAAATACAATCATTATCTCTAAATCGAGGACATGTAACGGAAGGTATACTGTGGATTCATTTAAATTTGTGGGGTCAAATTTGGGGATGTAATTTCGTGGATGCGTTGGTTTCTGCTAAATAACAAAGATAATTCTCTCTAAAATTGTTTTCATTGAGGATTTCATTTTGGGAGGGGGGGGGGGGGCTATTTACGAATACCACGAAAATTGATCCACTACGAATTATAATGATTTCACAGTATATCTCAAGAGAAAAACCTGACCCTGCCTCTGATGCTATTGCATATAAAGAAAAAAAATACCAGAATATCATGAGCTGTGATTATTTCATACTGTACGCGTAGCGCAATCATGTTGGAATTCTACGGTACGAGAAGTGCTGTTACAAACATTGTGAAGTTTTGGAGAAGTATTTCTCTTTACAAACATACGAAACTATAAAAGCAATTCATTATACGTCTTAAAGTTGAGCTGAATGTGTACAATTGTTTAAGTTTTATTTCTGGTAAAGCTTTGGGAATCTCAGGAAGTAAATAAAACAGAGAAAAAAAAAAAGTTTGCGTTAAACTTCTAGCAAATTCTGCGAAGTTTGCCAAACGTTTGCCGCTATTGGCGAAGTATCTGCAAACATAACCTAGTGTCTGGTAGAATTCTGGCAAAATAAAGGAGGTTTATCAGAAGTTTGCCACTACTGGCAATGATTGGCAAACAATTTCAAATGTTTTCTAATAAACAAATCAGTTTGGCGAAAATTTGCTGGAAAGTTGCCGCAAACAATTCATTTTGGTAAGGCTTGTTGGGTCAATTAGGAAATGAAACTACTGTTTACCTACACTGGTACTTCCTCTACAATTAAGGAATCATTGTATCCCCACGGTATTGCTACATACAGCAATAGTTCTAGTCAGATTCTGATAGCAGACCATGACAATAACCGGTATACAAATCGTGGACCAAGACGGACAGTTCCTCCCCTACATTGAGATTTGTAATTTACAGAGTCTATATGGTTTATGTGTGGAAATCAAAGACAACCTCTTTGTGAATGAGTTCAAGACAAGTAAAGTGAAAAAAATCCAATATTACTTTTTAAGGGAAGAATGTAAATAACTGAATAAATTTGTAAATAGCTATCTATAATATGCATGCATGCCTTATAATTGATTTTCACACATTTTGTTCATAAACTCAATAAATAAATAAATGTGACAACCCGTGTGTTTTTAAATAATTTCTACAATGTTTGCACAAAAAAACATGTCAATGTGTGTATCGACTGTAGAGTTTTTTTCGTCTGTGATCCGATATTATGGGTCACCTTAATTCGAAAAGTCTGCATATTTAACATAATTTTGAATATTTTGCAAATACTTTTTTCATAATTTGACTAAAATTAGGTTTTTTATGCAATATTTTAAATTTGAATTATTGACTCATATTTTTATTTTTTCTTTAAATATACGGTTTTTTTAATTGTTGTTTTATTAAACTCATATAATATCGTATATAATATTCCCTAACTCTCAACAAAATCGCTAGTACGAACAAATTAATGTCTCCGCTACTAGTTACAACTTCTAGCATACAGCAAAAATAACTAGTACTGAACTAGTAAAAATGAATTAAATTAGCACTATAACTTGAAATAACAATTAACTAAACCCTATTACTATAAATGTACTTCAGTCACGTGTATGTAGGTACAGAAACACTACACACCTTAGCACACAACAATAAGGAGAGAGCACACGTTTCTCAGCGTCTGGGTATTTATAGAGTATCAAAAACACATGTTAAACTATGACCAATAAAATACGTTAATTTCATCCCGTTAAAAAGACTATCCAATCATAATCCCGTTTTCGTATCAATTTACATTAAATTGCAAAAAAATATTACAGTTCAGTAAATAAGTAAAACAATTTTAAAACAATTGCATGCAAGCACAATAAAATAACTTACAAGTATTTCATAATCGATATAGACAAGTAAATCAAATTTATTCACCAAAATATACTTCGTTATAAACATAGAATACGGAGCTATGGGTAATTCCAAGAAAAAGGCAAATGGCCGCAACGTATACAACCAAAGCATGTGTGGGAAGAAATACGGGACGACTACTAACTCCTTTAAGTTAGAGATTACACCAGACTGGTAAGGGTGCCAATACTAAAGATTGTTATTGATATAAAAAAAATACTAAAGCATAACAGTCAATTCAAGTGTTACGTCACATGAGTCATACCGATACACAGGTAAATCACTAAGACAGCCAAAACATTCATGAAGAATGAATTAAGGACCATCGTAGTAGGGCACGTGTATTAATCGCCTCATAATCAATTTCAGATCCGCCAAATATTTACATTTTAGATTCTAGGGTTTATTTATCTTTTGTGGTTTCAGTTAATTGTAATAACTAGTGGCTACTTTACTCAAAAATGAAAAAAATGTCTAAATCTATACTTCATGGCAATTTATCGTGAAATGTTTTGCAAATTTATTATGTAATTGTGATTTTGAAACACATTTAAAATATTTTTAAAGTCTCCTAAAATATCTTGTTGTTATTAATTTCATACATGTAGATATACTAAATTGATGCTTATAACAAAATGGTGAGAAAAATATTTTGTACATACATTTATTTCATTCAAAATCATCTGCATTTATCTTCATTCTCTGAATAAAGAATTATTATATTTAAAAATAACATGCTTCATCAATTTAGTATAAAGAATTCTTTGCTTTCACCAAATAATGAAGAGAAAACAGTTATCAAAAGTCAAAAGTTGACACAGTCCATAAAAGTTGCAAAACTTCAAAACTTCGTTGAAAATTTATTATATCAAGTACTGGAATAGGAATAGTTCATGTTATATAAAGAAATAAGTGGACACCATTACTGACCTGATCCATATAATTCAACCGTTACTTACAATTGTAAATATGTTTACTAATATAATATAATATAATAATCAATGATGATAATTATTAATTATTTATCTACGTAACATCAAATGTTTTTCATATTAAATCCCTAACATTCATACTGTTACATTTTGAAACCTGTAGCTTATACTGGAGTATATTAAAACCTTTAAAATAAGCGTGGTTGTTCCTCTTGTAATAAGCTGGTGTGTTATTGCGGCGCTGAAATGGTCCTGTAATTATCATTTTAAAAAAAAACTCTGTTATTAAAGTAATTACAGAGACGTACATGAAGACACTGAAATAATAAAACAATATGCCCCCGCAATATGTAGCGTATGAACATTAAACAGACACAAGAGACTTAAATATAATCAAAAGTAATCTTATATATTGGAAAAATTCATATTCTTTTCAAAGAATATTTCTAAAATGTTTTATCAACAACAGAATGTGAATCCCTCAGATGTGTAGTAGAAGATCGATATATTCCCGGAGAGCGCATATATCATTATGCAGATGATGCCATTTACAGATATTATCACACTTGATTAATGGAACATTTTATATCACCTGACAAAATATGTTTTAAAGGGCAAATGAATAAATTTTTAAAAAAAATTATAAACAACGTAACGCAACGCCATATCTACCCATATTTTAAAGTTGGCCCTTTTAAAAGAGAAAGTGGGACGCCCTAATGATCCACCCCTAACTTAGGTGTTTTAATTTGAGCACGTGATAGTATCGCTAGATACGACAGTCGTCATGTGACAGTCGAGAGATTTCAGCCATGTTGGTGATTTAGGAATTGGTTTGAAAGAGATGAAGGTAAGAATTTTGTATTTTTTCATCACAAATCAACCGGTTTTTTCAGTTCATAACACGTTAAGATAAAAAATTGATCTACAAAAAATGTCAATATCAAAAATTTTAACTATATTCGTGTCTTACTTTCTATTTACTTGTTGTTAACTTAAAGTTATATCATTTTTTTGTGTAAAAAGCTCTCAAATCATAATTTGATATTTCATGATTTTTTTTTGCAGAATTATCAATAAAGACCCATTGCGATACCTGACTATGGACCCTCGACGTAGTGCCCAGGATGTGTTACGATGTGATTTCTGTGAGACACCTGTTCCCCCTATGTACTGCGACATTTGCCAATTTCATATGTGTAAAGCTTGTGTGGGAGAACATCTCTCTGACTTTTCCAAAGAACACAAAATTGTACCATTTGAAAAGCGGGGGTTTTCAACTAAATGCCCAAATCATTCTTCAAAAATATGTGAACTTTACTGTGAACAATGCAACATTCCTATCTGCGCGCAGTGCACATCTTCCACACAACATCAAGGGCATACATTTGCCTACATAGTGGCAATTCTGGAAAAACAGAGGTCAGTTTTACAGAAAGATTTACAAGAATTAGAAAAGTTTTTTTCCCCAAATATCAAGAGATTGCATCAAGTATTCCGGTTTAGAAAGGAATCCTTAATACATCGTCACAGAAGATTGCCTCGGATATCAGCAAACATGGAGAAGAAATGCACAGACAAATAGATGTATTAATCAAGAAACTAAAATCTGATCTTGATGAAATGGACTCCAAATACTTGGCTGCCTTAAATAAACATGAAGATGACATCAAACACATGTTATCTGATATCACAAAGACAATTGCAGATCTGAAAAAAATGTTAAATTCCGATGACGTGGGCCTTGTCTCTGCCTACAAATCCAGAAATGCGGAATTCAGAAGAATGCCACCTAAACTGACGATTACTTTACCAAGCTTTTCTCCTCAGAAAATTGACAAGCACCAAATATACGAACACTTTGGCTCTCTATCAGAATTATCTATCGAAACAAAAGAACACAACTACACAATGAATTCTGCGAGTACTGAGCACTCTCCACCAGAGAGGTCCCTTATTGATGTGCCACGGATCATCACAGAGATAAAGACCAATTATAAATATGTTGCAACTGTGTCCTGTCTGAGTGATGATGACATCTGGATTCGGGGTAACAGCAACTTTTTGAAACTGTACAATCTCCAGAGTGGGCTATTGAAATCTATCTAACCCAAGCCAGGGAACTGTGCAGAGGACTTAGCAGTGACAAGAACTGGGGATTTAGTATATACTGAAAATACAACTAGAACTGTGAACATAGTAAAGAATAAAGAAATAGAGACAGTGATCACACTACAGGGATGGAAACCTCGAGGTGTCTGGAGTACCTTCTCTGGTGATCTCCTTGTGGTTATGAACAATGACGATTGGAAAACACCATCAAAAGTTGTGCGTTATTCTGGCTCCATTGAGAAATATACAGTACAGTGACAATGGACAAGCTCTCTATTCATTAGATGAGTTTACTAAATACATCAGCGAACACAGGAATCTAGATATATGTGTGTCTGATTGGGAAGCACGTGCAGTAGTTGTGGTCACTCAGGCAGGGAAATTCCGGTTTACGTACACTCGTCTTCCCTATTCTACAAAGAAACCATTCAGTCCATATGGCATCACTACAGACAGCCAAAGTCACATTTTGATAGCAGATCTTGCCAACCACTGTTTCCACATTATCGATAAAGACGGTTAGTTTCTCCGATTCATTGACAACTGCCATTTGGAGAAACCTTTGGGTCTATGTGTAGACACAAGAGACAATCTCTATGTGGCTGATAGTGAAACATGTATAGTAAAGAAAATTCAATATTACAAGTAATCATAGTGTTCATATTTTCCAAATGCATGTTAAATGACCAGGAATATACATATATGTAAAAAGGACAATGAAAATGTTTATGTTTAAAACATGTCAGCACATAGTTATGCTAGTATAAACGTACTAGTATACTATACCTTATGATCAGTCTTGTTGGTATTACTAATGTGTTATCGTGACCTTCTGTTAATCAATTTAACTTACTTAACTATCCACCATTTATAATTTATATATTACAAGTAAACATATCGTATAAAATGAATAATATATTGAAATATGAAAGTTTTTAAAAAGTTATTGTTTTTATTACATAGGTTGTGGTTTTATTTTTTTTATCCATACTGATCTGTTTTTTTCTTTTTGAGTAAGAGAAAAATAACGAAGCTTTGTCTAATTATCTCTTAACTAGGTACATGTACTTTGGTGATTATTTTTTTCATGAAGCTTTGACATCATATCAATTATTTTCAAGATTAAATATAACTGATTTACTAGTTAATTTTATAGTTCTGCCAAAAATAGTTCAATGAAACAAGGTTTGAAAAATTTAGTCAGAATTTCTTCTATTTCGCTAAAAGTCCAATTTTGTTTGAGCCTAAACTCTTTATGTGAGGAATGTGAATGAACTGAATACTTTTGGTTTTATATATCTTTGTATAACATTCATGCATGCCTTAAATATTATATATACGCATTACATCAATGAACAGTTTCAATAAAGAATTGTGACAACCCCTTCTTTTTTATAGTTTTTGTACAAGTCTACTTAAAACATGTCAATGAGTATATTGGTTATACATGTAGAAAGTTTTTCTGCTTTTCGGTAGACATTTTTGGTCACCTGTACTTTAAAAGGTCTGCCCATTCAACATAATTTGTATTATTAAACAAACATAGTTTTTAATGATTTGCACCAAATCAGTTTATCTTATGAGTTATTCAACATTTTAATAATGACTCAAACTTTTAATTTTATTTTTTTCATTAATAAGATTTTTCCTACAAGTCTTTAATAATTTGAGTAAAAGTTTGAGACTTTTAACTAATTTCATTGCTGGCTGAATTTTTGTGCATGAAAACTACGTTGTATTAGAACAAAGAAGTCAACATTCAATTTTTTGTTTACCTTTATTAATAATCAAATAAGGTTTTTTTGCCATATGCTTCATTTGGAAAAAATATTTAAGGAAATGCAATATCTCTATAAGTTGCATTTTAAAAACAGAAAGTTATATTAAAATGCTTAAGCTATGCGTATGGATTACAAAAAGTACTTTCGCAAAAACCTTAAAAAAATCACAGTGACTGGCGTTTGTCATTTTTACCAATATGATTAAAATCAGCATATATAAAACGCTGCCCTGCAATACGTAATGTATTTTTCAAGTGCGTAAACCTGTGCTGCTCCAGATTGGGGGTGTTAAGAGGGGGCTCCTAAGGATGATATTCAAGGCCTATGTTCAGTAACTTTACTATATGTGAAGTTAATAAGGTTGAGTTTCAAACATTCCAACCCCCTGTTAGATCCGCGCATGAATTTTGAAACCCACGATTTATATGATTATCCGTTTTCAATTTTATAAACTATTTCTAAATCCAATAGAACTTTTTGTAGCTTCTGCTTGTATTTAATCCCGTAAATTATATGCGGTGGATTATATTGGAACATAATGCCAAATCAATGATAGAAATATTGGTGATTGTGAAAGAAAATGTATATTATTTATTTTTGGAAAGCGTGCCTACACTGGTTTTTTTTTTAAATAAGTGGGGGCAATTGCAGTTGCTAAAATGCAATTTTAAATCAATGAACACAAAATAAATATTATGACTTGTACATACCATTGGCAGTACAGTTTTAAAGGCGTATACGTAGAAACGGTTTCTTTTCCTTTAGTTTTCAAAATTATCATGTTTCTTTTCTTGCCCTTACCTTGGAGTTATATAGTTTGATTTTGATCTTATAACTAATGTTTTGAGTGTTTGAAACTCTGTCCCGAAAAATTTTGATTCTTTTTTAAGTGTTCATCGCTCACTGATATTTAGAATCGGTGAATATGGAAAAAAATTATATTAATAATATTTAGACACGCATGTTAATGAAGTATGAAGATGTTATCGACGATACGAAATCATCACGATTATTGAAACATATCAATCCTCAATGGATGATCAAAAACTACATTAGTAACATAATCACACAATTACAATTATTTAAATATGTTTTTATAGGCATTCACAAAGCTATTTAACATTTGTATTTGGGGGAAAATAAGGCATCCTAAATAAGAAACGTCTGAAAGATTGAAAAAAATTTGTACAAATTTATATATAAACATTAAACAGCCACATAAAACAAGCTTACAGGGATTTGAGGGTAAATTCATTTAATAGAGAATCGAAATTTATTTTTCCAAATGAATATTTTTCAGATAATTTTTTCCACGACAAAGTGTAAATTACTCCAGTCGTACATGTAGAAGTGTTGCACATTTATATATTCCAGGAAAGAGCCTAGATAACAATGAAGGGAAATGTGTAAATTGCGGGGTATCAACACTCCGGATTATGGTAAAATAATATATGATCTAACAAAATATGTAAAATAAAATCTTAACAGAAACTTTCTGAAGTAAAATGAATAATCAGGGACATCCTTGAGTTAAATGAAGAGAAAAAAGGGTGTTAAATACTTGCAATGGGACGTTGAAAAAAGGTGATCAATTCACAGTTAAATAACTATTATTTTTGTGTAAAAATCGGATGTACATAAATTATCAGAGGTGTGATGTAGTTGGCCTTATGAAAAGAAAACTAAAGCGCTCCCATAGATCCACCACTAGCCTTGGCATTTAAATTTGAACACGTGATAGTATCGATAGACCTGGAATAAATTCGACCGTCGCCATGTTACACTAGAGGTTTAATGCCGTGTTTGTGATGAAGGAATTGGTGGGAAAGAGATGAAACGTAAGAAATTTGTAAATATATTTAGTATCATAAAAATCAACAGTTTTATCAGTCGTCGAGTAAAAAAAAAACGATCTACAAAAAAAGGTTAGAATCAAGAACGTTAACAATATTTGTGTCCTACTTTCAGTTTACTGGATTTTGATGCAGTTATATCAGTTATTTTGTGTAAAAAGTTTTGAAATCTTAATTTGATAAATTATGATTTCTGTCTTGCAGAACTCTCAGTAAATACCCGTTACAGTACTTGACCATGGACCCTCGATGTACCGCCCAATATGTGTTACGGTGTGATCTGTGTGAGACACCTGTTCCGCCTATGTACTGCGACATTTGCCTTATACATCTGTGTAAAGCATGTGTGGGGGAACATCTCTCCGAGTTTGCTAAAGAACACAAAATTGTACCTTTTAAAAAGCGGGGATCTTCAACTAAATGCCCAAATCATTCTTCAAAAATATGTGAACTTTACTGTGAACAATGCGACATTCCAATCTGCGTGCAGTGCACTTCTTCAACCCAACATCAAGGGCATACATTTGTCTGCATAGTGAACATTCTGGAAAAACAGAGGTCAGTATTACAGAAAGATTTACAAGAATTAGAGAAGTTTATTTACCCCAAATATCAAGAGATTGCATTAAGTATTCCGGTTCAGAAAGGTACCCTTAATACATCTTCACAGACGATTGCCTCGGATATCAGCAAACGTGGAGAAGAAATGCACAGACAAATAGATGTAATTATCAAGAACCTAAAATCTGATCTTGATGAAATGGACTCCAAATACTTGGCTGCCTTAAATAAACAAGAAGAAAAAATCAAAGACATGCTATCTGATATCACACAGACAATTGCAGATTTGAAAAAAATATTAAATTCCGATGACGTCGGCCTTGTCTCTGCCTACAAATCCAGAAATGCGGAATTCAGAAGATTACCACCTAAACTGAAGGTCACTTTACCAAGCTTTTCTCCTAAGAAAATTGACAAACAACAAATATCCGCACACTTTGGCTCTCTATCAGAATTATCTATCAAAACAAAAGAACAAAACTACACAATGGATTCTTCGAGTACTGAGCACTCTACACCAGAGAGGTCCCTTATTGATGTGCCACAGATCATCACAGAGATAAAGACCGACTATAAATATGCTGGAACGGTGTCCTGTCTGAGTGATTATGACATCTGGATTCGGGGTAACAGCAACATTTTGAAACTGTACAACCTCCAGAGAGGGCTACTGAAGTCTATTCAAACCAAGTCAGGTCACTGTGCAGATGACATAGCAGTGACAGGAAACGGGGATCTCGTATATACTGATGAACGAAATAGAACTGTGAACATTGTGAAGAATAAAGAAATAGAGAAAGTGATCACACTACAGGGATGGAAACCTCTTGGTGTCTGTAGTACCTCCTGTGGTGATATCCTGGTTGCTACAGTATGAACAATGATGATAGGAAAACACCATCAAAAGTTGTGCGTTATTCTTGATCCACTGTGAAACAAAGTATACAGTACAATGACAATGGAAAAGCTCTCTATTCATCAAGTGTTTATACTAAATACATCACTGAAAACAGAAACCTAGACATATGTGTCTCTGATTGGAAAAAACATGCAGTAGTGGTGGTCAATCAGGCTGGTAAACTACGATTTACCTACAAAGGCCACCCCTCTACTACCAAGGTATCGTTCTATCCATTTGGCATCACTACGGACACTCAGAGTCGGATCCTGACAGCAGACTGTGACAATCATCGTATCCACATTATCGATAAGGACGGACAGTTCCTCCGATTCATTGACAATTGTCATTTAAACGAACCATTTGGATTATGTGTTGACGCAAGTGACAACCTCTTTGTGAGTGAGATGGATACCTGTACAGTAATGAAAATTCAATATACATGTAACATGTAAATAAAGTGCTTATAATATTTAAATGCATGTGAACTAAATGCCCATGAGTATGTATATTCAATGTAGAAAATAACAACAAATATGTATATTTTGAAAATATGCCAGAACATAGAAGTTCTATTGTTTATGAAAAACGGGTGTCAAATACTTGGGACTTCGAATAAAGGCAAACAATTCACAGTCAGATAACTATTATATTTTTGTGTAAAAATAGGACATAAATTGTCAAAGGTACGATGAATCATCTACTCATATTGCATAGTTGGCCTTATTAAAAGTGGAAATAGAGTGATCCCATAGATCCACCACCAGCCTCGGTATTTAAATTTGAACACGTGATATTATCGCCAGACCAGGAAAAAATATTCAACAGTCGCCACGTTACTCTAGAGGGTTAATGCCCTGTTTGTGATTTAAAAACAGGTGTGAAAGAGATGACACGTAAGAAATATCTAAATATGTAAATAAGTATTTTACAAATTAACAGCTTTATCAGTAAATAGCACGTCAAGAAAAAAAAATGATATACAAAAAAGGTCAAAATTAAGAACGTTAGCAATATTTCTGTAATACTTTCCATTTACTGCTTTGGCTTAAAATTATATCGGCTTTTTGTGAAAAAAGTTGTGAAATTATTATTTGATAGTTCATGATTTGTTTTTGCAGAATTCTCAATAAATACTCGGTACAGACCTGACCATGGACCCTCGACGTAGCGCCCAGGATGTGTTACGGTGTGATCTTTGTGAGACACCGGTTCCCCCTATGTACTGCGACATTTGCCACATTCATTTGTGTAAAGCATGTGTAGGAGAACATCTTTCTGAGTTTGCCAAAGAACACAAAATTGTACCGTTTGCAAAGCGAGGGTCTACAACTAATTGCCCAAATCATTTTTCAAAAATATGTGAACTTTACTGTGAACAATGCGACATTCCAATTTGCGTGCAGTGCACTTCTTCCACACAACATCAAGGTCATACATTTGTCTACATAGTGAACATTCTGGAAAAACAGAGGTCAGCATTACAGAAAGATTTACAAGAATTAGAGAAGTTAAATTTCCCCAAATATCAAGAGATTGCATCAAGTATCCTGGTTCAGAGAGCTACCCTTAATTCATCTTCACAGAAAATTGCCTCGGATATCAGCAAACATGGAGAAGAAATGCACAAAGAAATTGATGAAATTATCAGGAAACTAAAATCTGATCTTGATGAAATAGACTCAAAATATCTGACTGTCCTAAATAAACATGAAAATGACATCAAACATATGCTGTCTGTTATCACACAGACTATTGCAGATCTGAGAAAATTGATAAATTCAGATGACGCCGGTGTTGTCTCTGCCTACAAATCCAGAAATGCTGAATTCAGGAAATTGCCACTTAAACTGACGATTACTTTACCAAGCTTTTCTCCTCGGAGAATTGACAAACATCAAATGTTTAAACACTTTGGCTCTCTGTCAGAATTATCTATTGAAACAGAAGAACACAACTACACACTACGTACTGAGCACTCTCCAGCAGAGAGGTCCCTTATTGATGTGCCACAGATCATCACAGAGATAAAGACCGATTTTCAATATGTTGTAAATGTGTCCTGTCTGAGTGATGAGGACATCTGGATTCATGGTAACGACAACATTTTGAAACTGTACAATCTCCAGAGAGGACTATTAAAGTCGATCAAAACCAAGTCAGGTGCAGCGGACTTAGCAGTCACAAAAAGTGGGGATTTAGTATATACTGATGAAACAAATAGAACTGTGAACATAGTGAAGAATAAAGAAATAGAGACAGTGATATTGATCCCACTAGAGGGATGGAAACCTCGCGGTGCCTGTAGTACCTCCTCTGGTGATATCCTGGTTGTAATGGAAAGTAATGAAAGAGAAACACAAACAAAAGTAGTGCGTTACTCTGGCTCCATAGAGAAACAAAGTATCCAGTACGATGACAAAGGACAACCTCTCTATTCATCAGGTGGTTGTACTAAATACATCAGCGAAAACAGAAACCTAGATATATGTGTATCAGATTTTGGAGCCAATGCAGTAGTGGTGGTCAATCAGGCTGGCAAACTGCGGTTTACTTACAATGGCATGTCAGCTACTACCAATGTATTATTTTACCCATATGGCATCACTACAGACAGCCAAAGTCACATCCTGATTGCAGATCTTTACAACCACCGTATCCACATTATCGATAAAGACGGACAATTCCTCCGATTCATTGACAATTGTCATTTAAAGAACCCATACGGTTTATGTGTAGACACCAGAGACAACCTCTTTGTGGCTGAGAGTAAAACATGTAAAGTAAAGAAATTTCAATATTACATGTAATCAAAGTGTTTATAATTTTCCAATGCATGTGAACTAAATGACCATGACTATTTTTATTGAATGTGAAAAATAACAATGAATGTTTATTTTGAAAACATGTCAGAACATAAAAATTCTATTATGTATGTATACTATGCATCATGATCAGGCTTCTTGCAAAAAATAATGTGTTATCGTGCTCTTTTTTCATGAGTTTAACTGTCAAAACTATCTACCCATTTATAGTTATTATGCCGATTATTAAAAGTAAATAAATATTGTGTGTAAAATGAAATATATATACTGTGGTTTCATAAATATTCAAGAGTATCATTAATATTTTTCATGAATTAAGTGAAAATCACATTTTCAAGGCTACGAAAATTCGTGGCCAATCACCCTATCTGTACAAACTGTTAGTAGAACTTGCACTTCAATGACATTTAGTTTCATGGATTAACTTAACAACGAAATCAATGAAAATTGGTATTCAACGAATATAGATGAAACCACAATATTAAAAAGTTTTAAAATGCTTTTTTTTAAACTACATTATTCATAATCACTAAGGAAAATGTTAATTTGGAATAAAACACAATTAATCAAGATATAGTAATGCCCCTACGACTGCATGAATAAAAGCAGAACAAATCAGATGATTTATGCTACATTGACATATCCTTTTTTCCGAGGTAGATACAATGTAGTATGAATTAGCTCAAGTCTAATTATTTCTACCCCAGATATTTTGATAACATTTCTTGCATTTGGTCTTATTACAGTCTGAATTATTTTAGTTAAGATTTGAAATAATTTGTTTACCATCCCAGATATCGACATGATCAGGATCGTTGCAAAATTATTCAAATTGTACTTCAAGACACGCTGGAAATATGTTGGGAAAGTGCTAATTTTCATCCTTTTTCGTATTGTTTTATATTTCTGCCCTTTTTCTCAAAGAAACATTAGCCCTTTAGGTTGATCAAATGGTCATATTAAAGTTTATTTTTGTTCAATGTCCAATCCCTGTTTATTAGACGCATTGCGGTATACATATTGGAGTAAAAAAAAATAATTGAAAAAATAAAATAATTTAGAGTGCTTATATATTTCCTCTTCTGGTGCCCTTTTGATAAATTCCAAGTGAAAAATTCACAGCTATCTCAATTACAAGAGCGAGTTATATTTGTTACTCGGTTTGATGCATAATTTACATTTTCAGAATATACTGCTGTCAAAAGCGCGATTTTACATTTTACCAGCTGATAATTGTCGTAAATTAAAAATTTTAACTGACAAACGCCAATTTTGCATTAAAACACAAAGTTAATTTTTTAATAGGAAGGAAATTAAACAGTTTATCTTTCGGATTCCCTAAGAATCATTTTTCCAGAATGTGTACACGCACAGATAGGCGATATTAGGTTTATGATCATTTTTTAAAATTTGTTACCCATCCAGCCTCCTCAGTTTAAGACAACAGCTCTACACCGGCTGATTGTAGCGTACGGTGTCCGGCTACATTGGTCGCATGGAGTATCTATTATACGCATGCCCAATCTAGCTATGAGGGGAACATTGTACATGTACTGTACATTGTAAATCTATATATTTACATCTACCAAGTATTATTCCCTCTATTTCTTACGGAAACTTATAGTTAATTCATAACTCTATAGAAACAGCCAGATTGAAATCTACACGCCCCGTTTATTGATTGGTCGAAATCTTAAGCGGCTGAAACTGACAAGAAAGTGACAGGACCAAACTTGACATTCCCAGTTTATCGATTGGTCGACACCTACAACTACCTAGGAAAAATCACTGACTGCACGAAATAATCATGACGACGTCAGACTCAAAGTCTCACAGGAGACGATTTGGCTGTTTCCTTACGTACATTAACAGTAATTTAGTGAATTTTACTTACTTTTCATAATCAATTTATCAATTGGCTAAAAGAAAGATGTTAATATAAACAATAAAATGCTTTCTTTGATGATTCATTAGGATAATGAAGGTTAGCGATCATTGCAGAAAAATTTACATAACCCGCTAACGCGGTTTAAATTTATAAATTAAGGCATTTTGCTAATAAACTACAAATGCCTTTGGTATTTCAACACATGCGTGATGATGTCTGTGAGGTATAATTGAAATTTAACTGATAAGTTGTATTATTGTGAAATTAATCAAAAACCTACTTTCATTTTCAAATAGCAAAAATGAGAGCAAGTTAATTACTGGTTTATTGGTTTAACATCCTCCACAAATTATAAATTAGGGTTATAAAGTCATATTTCGTTTTGTAGGTATAAGAAAATACACGATTAAATTACGTCCCCATGAACGTATAAAATTCCAGCAATCCACGAAAATTGACCCCCACGTAATATGATGATTCTACAGTATGAATGCAAATGGATTATAATGCATCACCTAGCGTGTTTTAATTTCATAGTTTTTTATACCACGACTGGTTGGTTGTAAACATTAGACATTAGTTTGTAAAAGTTAATGGACAGATTAGTGTATTGTACGTCTTCAAGTTTAATGGGACCACCCCCCCCCCCTGCAATTTTTTTTTCAAAACAGTCTTTTATATTAAATTTTTATTTGGGACAGTAACACAAATTATATTGAAAATTGACCTATAGAACAATATTTAGAGAGAGGTACACTAAATACCCATTCACCGGTTTGAAATACATGTAGATACAATAAAAATAAAGTTTAGTTTTTTCGGTCAGCTGCAACAAAGAGACAATGTACATGTACGTATATGATACTAATTTGTAAAGTGTTTATTCCCGCGCTTGCGTATATACACTTGCTAGTGTATATAATATTGAACATGTTGTAACGCAGATGTTTAACAGACGAGTGACTACAATCTCTGTCTTTTCCTAATGAGATCATCCTGACTTATTTTATGTTAATAAAAAAAGATACTGATCAGAATATGAAACTTAAACATGCATGATTATAATAATTGTCATTCCTCGATTAAAATATTTTCTGGCTCATCTTGTTCAAAATATGTATCATAATACCTTTTCTTATCAACAGTCAATATTATAAACTAAAAACCCCTGCATAATTGGCGGATTAAAGGGGGGGGCGGTCCGGGGGTCGGAACCCCCCCCCCCCTCTTTTTTCTCTGAGACTTATAATTTGTTTTTTGGAAAACGTTTAATGCCTATTTAAAGGCAATCTTTCCCATTTATAATAGAAATACTGTAATTGTCTCAAATGAATGCTTTTGAAATTGCTTATTCAAAGAATTTCGTACTACGTCCCATAATTTTGTTCTCATATGAAAAAACCCTATCGATTTTTTAACGAAAAAAAGTACATTGTACTCTCCTTCAGCATCCGGTGTTTACTACACTGAGTAAACATATGGGAAATTAAAGAAAAAATACATAAAATTAAGCAGTATCACAGATTTATGATAACATCTACAATGTATTTTCTACTCTATTTTTTTAACCGATTATAGTTCATACAGTTTTTAACTTGGTCTGTTCACCGCCCTAATTCCCTAAAATTCAGTATTGAAGAATTCGAGACAATGAAGTGATTGGTCAGGTTTTTTTAACAACAATCATATATCTATCAAAAAAATCACAGTGACTGGCGTTTGTCATTTTTACCAATATGATTAAAATCAGCACATATAAAACGCTGCCCTGCAATACGTAATGTATTTTTCAAGTGCGTAAACCTGTGCTGCTCCAGATTGGGGGTGTTTAGAGGGGGCTCCTAAGGATGATATTCAATGCCTATGTTCAGTAACTTTACTATATGTGAAGTTAATAAGGTTGAGTTTCAAACATCCCGACCCCCTGCTAGATCCGCGCATGAATTTTGAAACCCACAGTTTATATGATTATCCGTTCTCAATTTTATAAACTATTTCTAAATCCAATAGAATTTTTGTAGTTTCTGCTTGTATTTAATCCCGTTAATTATATGCGGTGGATTATATTGGAATATAATGCCAAATCAATGATAGAAATATTGGTGATTGTGAAAGAAAATGTTTATTATTTATTTTTGGAAAGCGTGCCTACACTATTTTTTCATAAATGGGGGCAATAGCAGTTGCTAAAATGCAATTTTAAATCAATGAATACAAAATAAATAGTATGACTTGTACATACCATTGGCAGTACAGTTTTAAAGGCGTATACGTAGAAACGGTTTCTTTTCCTTTAGTTTTAACAAATTCTCATGTATCTTTTCTTGCCCTTACCTTGGAGTTATATAGTTTGATTTTGATCTTATAACTAATGTTTTGAGTGTTTGAAACTCGGTCCCAAAAAATATTGATAATCATTCTATTTAAGGTGTTCATCGCTCACTGATATTTCAATGGGTGATTTAAGAATTTGAGAAAATTTAATATTAATAATTTTTAGACACGCATGTTAATGATGTATGAAGATGTTATCGACGATACAAAATCATCACGATTATTGAAACATAGCAATCCTCAATGGATGATCAAATACCACATTAGCAACATAATCATACAATTACAATTATTTAAATATGTTTTTATAGGCATTAAAAAAACTATTTCACATTTGTATTTTGGGAAAATAAGGCATCCTAAATAAGAAACGTCTCAAAGATTGAAATTTGTTTGTACAAATTTATAAACATAACAGCCACATAAAACAAGCTTACAGGGATTCGAGGGTAAATTCATTGAATATATAGAGAAATCGAAATTTAATTTTCCAAATGAATATTTTTCAGATAATTTTTTCCACGACAAAGTGTAAATTACTTCAGTCTTACATGTAGAAGTGTTGCACATTTATATATTCGAGGAAAGAGCCCAGATAACAATGAAGGGAAATGTGTAAATTGCAGGGTATCAACACTCCGGGTTATGGTAAAATATTATATGATCTAACAAAATATGTAAAAAAAAAAACCCAAAACAAATCCCAACAGAAACTGTCTGAAGTAAAATGAATAATCAGGGACATCCTTGAGTTAAATGAACAGAAAAAAAGGTGTTAAATACTTGCCATGGGACGTTGAAAAAAGGTGAACAATTCACAGTCAAATAACTACTATTTTTGTGTAAAAATCGGATGTACATAAATTATCAGAGGTGTGAAATAGTCGGAAAAAAGAAAAATAGAGCGCTCCCATTGATCCACCACTAGCCTTGGCATTTAAATTTGAACACGTAATAGTATAGATATACCTGGAAAAAATTCGACAGTCGCCATGTTACACTTGAGGTTTAATGCCATGTTTGTGATGAAGGATTTGTTGGGAAAGAGATGAAACGTAAGAAATTTGTAAATAAATTTAGTATCATAAAAATTGACAGTTTTATCAGTCGTTGAGTACAAAGAAACTGATCTACAAAAAAAGGTCAGAATCAAGAACGTTAACAATATTTGTGTCCTTCTTTCAGTTTACTGGATTTCGCTGTAGTTATATCAGACATTTGTGTAAAATGTTCTCAAGCCATAATTCAATAATTCATGATTTT
Source organism: Magallana gigas (assembly GCF_963853765.1). NCBI lineage: Eukaryota > Metazoa > Mollusca > Bivalvia > Ostreida > Ostreidae > Magallana > Magallana gigas. Next base: position 24,986,023 of record NC_088862.1, read on the forward strand.
TAGGGTTTTTTTTTTTTGCAGAATTCTCAATAAATACCCGTTACGGTATTTGACCATGGATCCTCAACGTAGCGCCCAGGATGTGTTACGGTGTGATCTCTGTGAGACATCTGTTCCCTCTATGTACTGCGACATTTGCCACTTACATCTGTGTAAAGCATGTGTCTTTCCGAGTTTACCAAAGAACACAAAATTGTACCATTTGAAAAGCGAGGATCTACAGCTAAATGCCCAAATCAAACTTCAAAAATATGTGAACTTTACTGTGAACAATGCGACATTCCGATTTGCGTGCAGTGCACTTCTTCCACAGAACATCAAGGTCATACATTTGTCTACATAGTGAAAATTCTAGAAAAACAGAGGTCAGTATTACAGAAAGATTTACAAGAACTAGAGACGAGCTCGTTGCAAGCAACGATTAGGTCTTCCGTCGTAGCTGCGTCATACTTGTGACGTAATACAAAAATTGATACCTGACCATGGTGCAATATTAGATGTATAAACACTGTGTAAAAGAAACAAAGTACATGTATATAAGCAAATACAGATCTTTAAAAGTTGTCTGAAGTTTGATTCGCCGCATGTTGTTTTTTTGCATGTGCATTTTATTTTGAGAAACTTATCTAATCATCATTATTGACTCAATATAGACAGAATATGGACGACGATTATAATCACATAGTGGGTATGCCCGGTATGAACGTAAAAAGACCAAACATTTTACTCGCATTTTTTATCAAAAGCAAGGGCCAATGCATCTTTTAGAATGTATGCGGAGATCCTGGAAATTTTACAGGGGGTTCTGAAGAATAATTTTGTTTTTTGAGGGGGGGGGGGGAGGGGGCACGCGCGGATAAGAAAAATTTTCCTGGGGTGGGGGTTGAGTGTCTGACGGTTATTTGAGTTTGCCTGGGGATGTCCGAGGCATATTTTTGTAATTTTATATTGTACATGTAATGGAAAGAAATTTTGCGGGGGTTGGGGTGGGGTCAGGAACCCTCACCCTACTCTTCTAGATTCGCGCATGGGGAAGACCGATGCCGGTAATTTAACGGTAATTTTAACCATTTTCATTTAATTAATCATTTTCAAAATTATCGGTGAGTATTCGGCCAACATGCGTCCGCGTACGAAAGAAATGGCAATATTCAAGAAATTTGGATGGACGATCTGGGTCGTAGGTCGTCCATCCGATTCTCTTTCAGACTAAGAGCTACAGACCTGCACTTAGAGAATGTCAAACTGATTATGTCAATTTATTTTGTCTCAAAGAATCATTTTTTTTTAATCAATAAAGTTTTACCTAAAAAAAAAACAGAAATTGGGCACAATTTTCAATGTTAGCATTTTACAATTTAAAGGTCTAATAAAATTTTGAATGAAGTTTCAAGATACTACTCTTCGTTGTTTTATACGAAATATTGCATGGAAAAAAGATTTACATCACATATTTTTAAATTACAAAAGGATATACAAAATGAACTTAGATTAACCGCTAACAAACAAGCATAAAGTGAGACTGAGAACTAATTTCTTCTCTTTTTTATTTACATCAAAATAAATCCAAGAAAAAATCTAAATATTTTTTTCCTTTATATGCGTTAATGAAAACGTTGATCAGCAAGGGCCGGTTCTATGTCGTGCAAGCACCTACTTAATAGATTGTTACACGGATCTACCACGATGACAAATATCGAAAAGGCAATATTGTGGGTGAAGGATGAAAGTGTAGTTTGTTTTTTAGGTTTATTTTTGATAATTATATTTATCTGGATCAATTTGGTCCGTTGGTTTGTTTTGTTTATTGAAAAGGGGAATAAAGAAAATGAGTAATTTCCGATATGAAGTCAAGCATATATTTTCATATTATCATTGACTTAAAACATGTTGGAAAAAAGAAATATTGTATCAAGCAGTTAGTTATTATGCGCAGATCATGCATTCCTCTATGGTTTTCACAATTGCTTGTATCAGTTACTACACGTATTTGCTTACGGAGAAATAAATTTCCAAAGAGATGATATAGTTATCAGTTAAGTTCCAGATTGTCTTCTGCACATGCAAGCACGTGTGTAATCCTGATTTAAAAATAGGTATAATGGCCGGGGGGGGGGGGTGTCATCGCAACAAAATTGTGTATTAGCGTACTAGAGTGTACATTGTTATTTAATAATTGATGTTGAATTGTTATTAACAAACAAAATCATAAATTCATAATAACATACACTAAAATGCCAGGGAGTTCTGCTGGGCGCGATTTCATTTGTCTTCAATTAATAGGGTGTAAGGATGCCCGCCTACTTAATACATATGCTCACGCGTCAACCGATTAAAAATGACTGTATTTTGGATTTATAAATCGTTCTAAAACATTCGATCTTATATATCGTTGTTAACAATTCAAAACTTTGAACGATTAAATTTGTTTTTATACCTACCCCGACCCTCACGGAAAAATCCATTCAGATCAATGGAAATTTCATTTACAAGACTCTGCGCCAGAATCAGAATGTCTCATTCATTAATTTTTTCGTAGTTATAGTGGACGAGTCCAAAATAGGAAGTTTGAGACACATCATACAATGTGAACATATGCCGTGAATGCAGTTTACTTTGCGTCTATTTTCTTATTTTGAGAGTCCTTTTTATCATGTTTATCATGGCTTGAAAATGACGGAAGGCCCTTGAATATTGTTATCTGTATGCAGGCACGTAGCATCCTTTTTGAAAGTGGGGGGGGGGGGGCAGACTCATCCAAAAAATCTTGACAAGCAAAAAAAAAAAGAAAAAAAAAGACTTTCCCAAAATCTTCAAAATCCTAATCCAGGGGGGGGGGGGGGGGGGGGGCTGGCGTAGTATGTATATAACTTCAATTTCAATCCTAATTTCCTTATTTTTATATAAATTTTTTACATCCTTGATAATTCAATTTTTTATAAGTAAATTTTAAAAAAATTAGTTGCTGTGAGAAAAAGTGTGTGTGGGTTGGGGGGGGGGGGGGGCTGGGGCACCCACAAGCTTGAATTAATAATTGCCTGACGATGCATCTTTAATGTGTCAACATTTATATTCATAATTGATGAAAACGTTATATGGGATGTAATAAGCAACAATGAGCAAGAGTGTTCAATTAAAAGGGCTTTTCACATTGCACGTGTGTAATCCTGATTTAAAAATAGATTGCCATATTTGAAAGGTAAAAAAAAAAAGGGGAGAGGTGTCATCGCAACTGTAACACAGCACAAAGAAAGCCAACAACAGATCCAATTAAAATACTACTTTAATAGAGTTAACAAAAATACTATAGTAATTGAATAATTACAATAATAAGGCAAAAACAATAAAGAAAAACAATTAAGGATTTTACAATCAAAGAATAATTGTTGACAATAATTTAAAGTCTTTTAGAATGTCAGAGTCACTGAACAAGAGTAACGAAAAATATAATAATAAAAAGTCAGACAACACTTTGGGAAGCCGGGTGTAACAACAGAGGGAGACCGTTCCTCACTGGTGGTGGGTTGAGGACTGCTTCACTCTGTCCATGTCAGTTCGTATATACGGTCACTAGAAAACGCCCCCTTGTCACTGATGCGTGGGCATTAACGTGGTCATTACTTTTGAAGCTCGTAAACTGTCCATAAAAGATCCAGTCGTTAAAATACGTTTACACAGTCTTTGTGTAGTAATTAGTTTAACTGTCAATCAGCCACACTCGAATGACAACAATTGTCAGAACGTCCTGGTCAGTGAGTAGATCATCGAGAAGAGTGTTGGTTCACCAGTAACTGTGTCCTTGATTGGCGTCCAGGTAGCGGTCTTCACGGTTCTGCTCTGTTGCCCCCGGCACGTGTACAAGTACGTCCTTGTCTAAGCGCTGCATTCTGCACGGTCGAATGACCTCTGTCATTCATGCGTCCAGGTAAACAGACTACTATAAGAGTACAGGTAAACAGCGAAAACATAGGAATTAATATTAAGTCATTAAATAGTACATAATTGTTATGACAATTAAACACAATTAAAAATGGGGTCAATTGTGTTACATCCGTCCCCTGCAAAAAGATGAATTAAGATTAATTCATATCATCAACATACATGGATATACATAAAAGAAGAATCATTATAAAATCAATAATAATTAAGTCCCCGTTACCACCAGTAAGTAATTTTATGAGAGGTCCTCCACTTCTTCGGTAGAACGAATGTAGTAACATAATATTTAAATATAACAATACAAATCCCGACTTCCCGTAAAGAACACTATATACAAAAGAACAAAACAAAATACATAAGGTTAATTGTCACCTTTAGTGCGTTCATACTCGCCAATGATTGTCGGGTACATTTTTCTGATGGCATCTGGGTCATCAGTCCCTGTGCTATACCCAGAAGTCACCATTGGTGCAGACGGCTTGCTGCCTCTGCCAGCGTCAACATCGCCAGATGAGTTAATCATCACCAAAGGAAATCCTTCTCCATTCTCTCCCTTGTCACTGCCCCTGCCCTGTTTTCGCCACAATTTACCTGACCAACGCCTTTTTATTTTACAATAGACAAAGATTATTACAATTATAATTATTGCAGAAGCTACACCCATTAATACATATGCCCAAGTAGGTAATCCCCAGAAATCGAATAATGGGGGTACTGAATTTACCAGTTTTAATCCTTCAACCAGTTTGTCCATGCTAACCATTTCAAGATCATTTAATTTTTCAGGAATAGATATATTGTTTAAATTATCAAAATTGGAATGAACAGGTTTCCATAATTGGATGGCAGACACGTTATAAGATTGCATGAAAGTTGTCAGAAGGTTTGTCGCATTATATTTACTTTCTTGGTGATAATGAGGGGGTAATGTCATTGCACTTGTGACGGCTGAACATGACTGATCATTATGCGCAATTCGAAATTCAAACACATAGTTTACATAAGTCGAATGGCAGTTTCCAATAGGAATCTGAACTTATTCTCAGCCGATTTTGGTTTACGAGTGGTCTTGGGTTTAATATGACATGCGTTAACATCCATATCCAAAAGAGACCCATTCCCATTGTCAGTGTCAGTAGTAAGATCCAAGTCTTTGTCAGTTTTAACATTGTCTTTTGCTCTAAGTCTCTTTTGAAGTTCCCACAGAGGAATATCATCTTCGGAAGAGGAGTCTTCTCGTTCTCTTCGATACTGTCGTGCTAGCTGTGCAAGCGGAACATTGTCGTCCTCATCTTCACTTTCGCTAGGGAGTACTTCGTGATCATGGTGTTCTTCAGTCATTAATGAATCTTGATCTGAAACTACAGATCGCGCTTCTGAATTATCATCAGAGTTTGGTGCTGCTGAGTGTGATTCATTATTCACGTCCTCTTCTTCTTCTTGTGGTTCATCATCGTCTGACTCTGACTCTTGTGGCATAACATACGCTGTTTTACGTAGAGGTTTTCCTGTATCATCCTTTGGAATCTCCCATTGATCGATCTTGGCAAATCTCAGCAACTCTTTGTGGGCTTTGGTGACCTTGCCATCGAGTTGGTTCTTGATCTTAAACGTTACGGGTGATGTTTGTTCAATGATTCTGTAGAAAGGCTTCCATCTGGATTGAAGTTTACTCTGGCGCTGATTGTTTCTGTAGTAAACGGGATCGCCTACCTTCAGGTCGATATCTACTGCTGTTCTGTTAGCATATTTAGCCTGTCGTTTCTTCGAGCGTCTTAAGATCCTATGAACTGTAGTAAATGCTTTGTGTTGTTGTTCAAGCGCAATTCTGTGAGGATCTTCTCCAAGGTACCGTCGTCTTGGTCTCAGGATGTTGTCAATTGGCAGAACAACGTCCCTGGTATACAATAGGTAGAATGGTGTGTATCCTGCTGATTCGTTGACGTTGAATCTGATGGCAGCCAAAGTTTGGTTTAGATGAATATCCCACGTTGTTAGGTTGTCGTCCATCTTCTTAGCCATTACATCATGTAAAGTCCTATGGAATCGTTCAACCTTGGCGTTGCTTTGCGGATGATAGTATGAGGTCTTCACATGAGATATGTTCAGTGCTTCTAAAGTTTCTTTCACAGTTCTGTTTTCGTTTTCGGTTCCATTGTCTGTGATTATTTCCATAGGAGCTCCGTGACGAGGGAAGATTTCCTCAATAATCAAATGAGCGATCGTAGCAGCTGTCTTATCTGGTACTGCGTATGCTTCTGGCCATCCAGAAAGTAGATCTACAAATCCCACAATATACTTGTTTCCCGATAAAGACTTCGGATAAGGACCTGATAGATCTAAACCAATCTTTGCAAACGGGAACGGTGGAACATCCGTTATCTGCGTTGTTGGTTTAAGTTGTTTTAGGTTTCTTGTTGCACATATGACACACTTGCCGACATAATCATATAACTCTTTGTACAAATTAGGCCAATAGTACTTTTGCCTAATTGCATCAAACGTCTTGTCGATTCCCAAGTGGCCATTGTCATCATGGTACTGCTTGATAACTCCAGATCGGTAATGCATTGGTACAAACAGGCGTAATACAGGATCATTATCTGCGTTGGTGAGATAATAGAGAACATCATCAATTAAAAGATGCTTACTTCCTGTGGATTTTGTTGCCCGGCCTTGTTGTAGCTGTCTTACAAGGAATGCAATTTCTGGATCCTTAGCTTGTTCTTCAGCAATGTTGAGTTCTCCGTTCTCTTGTAACTCAATCTTGGGCTTATACAGTGCTGCTATCCTGAAAGTTGACAAGGATAGGATAGGATAGGATGCAGGATGCACGATACAGGATAGAAATATAAAAATTAAGTTCTATCCTATCCTATCCTATCCTATCCTGCATCCTGTAGCCAATCAGATTCGAGTATAAATTTCAGAGTTATTTTGCGAAACGAAAATTGGCTAAACAATGTATTTTCAACGTCAATTTAAAACGTTTAACAAGTTAAACCATTTAAGAATAATTATTATATCAAGAACGCGGTGCATAACATTAATGCGCGCTAAAATGTCGGCGCTACATCTTTGTCAATTCGTACGCAAGTACGGAGTTACTGCGAAAATTCGTTGCAACATTTGACAACGTCAGAAATATATTTCTGTATTTACTTCATTTAAAGTCTGCAAATTAATAAAAGCTTGAATTTATAAACGACTAATTTGGCATTTTAAAAGATAAACATGTATACAAGAATCAGACATTGATTCACGTTTAATATAATTTCTTCGAAGCCCAGTATAACAGGGACGCATATTTTTGTCCAATATTAACCTGAACATATCGAATTAATAAATGTTAGCTAGCTATAAATGCTTAAGAATTTATACTTTAAAAACACCTCCGAGTGGTTTAAACTATTAACGATATAAACTTCCCAAAGGAATTACTTATTTTCAGATCGTGTTTACATTTATCGCCGAACGAATCGCTCGAATAATGAGAATGACGCTCAGTTGTATGTGATAAGAAAATAATTTGAAAAAAATATGTGACTAAACAGTTCCTCAATAAGTGCACCGAAGTTATTTATCTGTTTTTTATGCATAAATATAATTAAATCAAAAATCTAATCGCTTACCTGTTTGTTTACGTTATTGTGTCCATCCCGCGTACGATTTAATTTTACCGTAGCACAGGTTGTAGGGCTCGGTAAGGATCGAATAGCAGCCACTTTGTTCGGGTCTGGTTTAACTCCAGTTTTGTCGATGATAAATCCCAGATATTGTGTTTGTTCCTTGAGAAATGAACACTTTTTCGCTTTTAGTTTTAATCCATGTTTTCTAAGTCTATCGAACACAGTCTTGATATGTTGTTCATGCTGTTCCAGAGTTTCGGAAAAGATCAAAATGTCATCAAGGTAGGCCAAAGCACATGAATCTAAGCCCTGAAGCACTACACTCATCAGTTCTGAGAATATTTGTGGAGCATTACATAATCAGAAAGGCATCACATTGAATTCAAAGAGTCCTCGGTGACACGTAAAAGCAGTCTTTTCTTTGTCTTCTTCTTGTACTTGAACTTGCCAATATCCGGACTTTAGATCCAGCGATGTGAAATACGACGCTTTTCCTAGCTGGTCCAGTAGATCGTCAATCAATGGTAAGGGCCAGGAATTGGTCTTGGTCACTTTGTTCAATCGTCGGAAGTCTACGCAGAATCTTTTGGAGCCATCTTTCTTGTCCACCACGACGATAGGAAAACTCCATGGTGATTTTGATCTTCGGATGATGTTAGCTGCTAACATATCGTCTATGGCGCGATCTACAATCTTACGTTTGTTCAAAGGTGTCCGGTATGGTTTCATCTTTATCGGGGGATGATCTCCAGTATCGATCTTCATCTGTATGGTATTGGTGTGTCCTAGGTCTGCGTCCGACACAGCAAATAGGTCTCGGTGTTGTGAGATTAACTTCTCTATCCGTTGGCGATGTTCGGGTGGAACGTTTAACTCCGCTGTGATGTCTTGAAGATCATCATCCTTCCCCGTACTGGTAGTTGGTTCGATGCACATTTCGTCGACGGCGTTGATCTTACCAATGATGCTGCCGCGCTTCACCTTAAAAATCTTGTTAGTATTGTTAACCAGCAATACAGGCACTCTACACGATTGTCTTGTTTTCGCAATTGCACTTCCGATCATAAGGCCTGGTTCATCACTTAGAAAACATTTATCAATTGCATTAATTTCAACAGTTTTATTCACAAAGTTCGAATGGTTCTTGTGTTTTGCATAACACACAGTCGAGGTCTGAGGTCTAAGAACAGTCTTTTTGCATGCACGTAAGATAGAAGCTATATGAATATCTTCCACCATAGGGACATAAGTTTTACCAATTCTTAAACTTCCCAAATCAAAATAAAGTCTAACCCCGTTTTTAATTAACCAATCTCTTCCCAAAATGAATGATCTATTTACATTTTTGACTACATAAAACTCATGATCTAAAGTCAATCCACCAATTTTGAATCTAATATTTGCACAACCTTCAATTTTCAAATCGGCGCCATTTACAGATTTTAAATTTACTTTCGGTTTCGATAATTTTGAAGGATAAGGGAGCGACCAATAAACGTCTGCGTTAACCAAAGAAACGGCGGCGCCCGTGTCCAAAAGAGGTCTAAATCTTCGTTTTCCAATTTTAATGATACATGAATTTGGATTTTCAACCGAATTTATTGTAACAGTTGGTAATTTATTTTCAATTTTATATTTGCTCCCCCCAATCGTCCCGGCATGGACGGAGCGTTTTAGTTTAACTCTTCCTGACTTTCCTGATCATGAATCGCGATCTCGTCAATCGCTGCGACTTGCGGTGTTGTTTTCCGTGGTGTAAATCTTGCATCGGCACCTCGCGCTGCGACGCGTGCATTTGTACACTCAAAACTAAAATGGCCCCGTCTATGACAATTCCAACAAGTGATTTGCGATCGCGGTCGATGCTCATCGACTGCCAAAACTTTCTTGTGAATTACTCTTGGTTTGTTTTCAGGTCGCGGTTGGCGTTTATGTTGCTGTCGGTCGCGCCTAACCCTAAAATGATCAATGTCCATTGGCTCGCCCTTAGTATCTCGCGGTGAGAAGTAGTCGCGTCCTGTGCGTAACTGAAAACGCATTTGTAAATTTATCTCTTGTCTCGCGGATGCGATTGCATCGGTCATTGTTTGAGGATTATCTCTCATTACCTTTAACCTTACGCGATCTGAATGCAACCCATCTGTAAAAATACCCACTAGCTGTACTTCCAGAACCCCTACAGCTTGTTCAGCGAGAGAAAGCAATCGTTCAGCGTAAATCTGTACGTTTTCGCCATGTTCTTGTTTTACCGTTCTTAATAATTGAAGGGCATGTTGTGGGTCGTTTACCGCGTTGAACCTTTGATTTAGTTCCTTTTTCATTGTCTCCCAATTAACCCCCGGATTTCCCGACAAATAACGGTGCATGAACTCGCTAGCATGTCCAGAACTAGTTTCATAAGCTACAAGTTTGATTTTTTCATCAGGGACCCTTCTCAACAAAGCAAATTTCTCGATAGCCTTTATCCATTTCTTAAATTCTTTAGGATCTCCCTCAAAAGGTTTGATTTGAGTTGCCCCAAAAGCCTGACCAATGTTATCTACTATAGAAGTTGCTAACCCTTGCATTGCGTTAAGAAAAGCTTCTTCACTCATGTTAGTTCGCGTTGTGTTTAGTGGCAAAATACAGAACAAAAACTTACCAGAGAGAATGTAGAAGATTCCGAATTAAATTTCCTTGGCAAGTTGAACCCGTTCGTGATGCAACTGACGCTGATAGATGCAGCATATCCTGGTCACGGCACCAACGAGGATCTGTAACACAGCACAAAGAAAGCCAACAACAGATCCAATTAAAATACTACTTTAATAGAGTTAACAAAAATACTATAGTAATTGAATAATTACAATAATAAGGCAAAAACAATAAAGAAAAACAATTAAGGATTTTACAATCAAAGAATAATTGTTGACAATAATTTAAAGTCTTTTAGAATGTCAGAGTCACTGAACAAGAGTAACGAAAAATATAATAATAAAAAGTCAGACAACACTTTGGGAAGCCGGGTGTAACAACAGAGGGAGACCGTTCCTCACTGGTGGTGGGTTGAGGACTGCTTCACTCTGTCCATGTCAGTTCGTATATACGGTCACTAGAAAACGCCCCCTTGTCACTGATGCGTGGGCATTAACGTGGTCATTACTTTTGAAGCTCGTAAACTGTCCATAAAAGATCCAGTCGTTAAAATACGTTTACACAGTCTTTGTGTAGTAATTAGTTTAACTGTCAATCAGCCACACTCGAATGACAACAATTGTCAGAACGTCCTGGTCAGTGAGTAGATCATCGAGAAGAGTGTTGGTTCACCAGTAACTGTGTCCTTGATTGGCGTCCAGGTAGCGGTCTTCACGGTTCTGCTCTGTTGCCCCCGGCACGTGTACAAGTACGTCCTTGTCTAAGCGCTGCATTCTGCACGGTCGAATGACCTCTGTCATTCATGCGTCCAGGTAAACAGACTACTATAAGAGTACAGGTAAACAGCGAAAACATAGGAATTAATATTAAGTCATTAAATAGTACATAATTGTTATGACAATTAAACACAATTAAAAATGGGGTCAATTGTGTTACACAACAAGATGATACACATTGTCTAAGTAGTACAATGTAAGTAATAGTTTGTGTTGGATTATCATCATTAACAAAGAATCATCAGTTTGGATTAATTAAAACAAATATAAATTCATATAATTGGAATATTTACTTTTATTTAAAATGCCCACCTTTCCAAAACTTTTCTAAATATGATCGCATTTGTACTAGTGCCAGATGATGTAGCGCACCCATTACAGAGGTCACATCAAGTTCCCTGGGACGACAATAGCTTTTACCATTGTATTACACACGCATCATTTATTCAGCAGATAAATTATTCCCATTCTTTTGTCATATCCTATCATTTAGACCTTTATTTAAAACATCAAAATCGATAAACAGTTCAGAATTTATAAATATCAAAGACATAAAAAAATTACCAAAATATCAATTTTTATAATAGTTTGTCGTAAATATTCTGAGTTATTTTTTGTTTCTTAGTGTTTCTTTTCTATCAAACATAGACGCACTTTCTCATTGCTGGAGACTTGAGTTTTTTTAGGCTAGATATTATGCAAATCTTCCTTACCTAAACCTAAACGGCAAAACGATTAATAATGCAGTGCACTCTGCTGTTGAAATAGATGTGAATTAAATAGTGATGAGATAAATGTTTATTAAATACAGTTGTATACGCACGGAAAACGTGCAAAAAGTCCTTGTTTATTGACAAATGATGAATTTTGCACATATTGGTTTTTATCAAATGGAAACCCCCCCCCTTTTCAAATTGCTGGATCCGCCTCTGGATACATGTACATTCCTAAAATGATTTAAAATAATGAAATGATTTAATTTCCAGTGATGTACAGGTACATGCACTCGATCGAAGAAAAAGATTGAAATTGCTTCTAAACTCTGCACGTTCAGTTTAATAATTTATGATCCGCAGCGAAAATTAAATTTCATTTCTTATAAGATAGCCTAATTGATACATGCATGCTTCCATTGAATAAATTGCATTGCTTTGCAAATACAAAATATCTTTTAAAAATTCAACACTGAAGGTGTTTATCTATATGGCTATTAATCTATATGTAGCGTACACATGTGATTCAAAATACCCCAAACGGAAAAATTCACTTATTGAGTCTACATTTTATAGAATTTGCAAAAAATACATTGCGGGTCTGAATGTTTGTTAATGTGTCAATCTATCAATATACAGTTTGTTAATTATTTTCGATTGCTAAGGCTACACATCGTTTTTGATGAACATTGAACAACATTTTTTCCATGCCATTATTTCCACGGAAGATATCGAGTACAATTATAAAGCAAAATTTAGTTAATTATCTCTTTAATATTGTGTACTAGTATGTAATAAATAATTTATAAATTGCTGCCGAAGGTTGTTTGGTATTTTCGTTTGTAGATGCATTGCAAGTAAAAAACGTGAAACGCGGGGCAAGTCATAATTAATATCCCTAATAACCGTTACTTAAAAATAGCGGGTTTGGATTCAAATATTATCGTATACGAATATAAAGTTCACTTTTTAAAATCATCTCCACGATGATAATATTATATCCATCTGAAATCAGTATTTTGTTTTGCTTTAAAAGAAATGTTCTATCGGGAGCAATCCTGCGTTCGTTTAAATTGCCAGCGTACATTTGTCATGTCAGTAATACACATTGTGCTTTATATGACGGCCGTGTATACGTACTGTAGAAAAGTTGAGTTTAATTACCATGCATTCGAACCATTTTATTAACACATCTCCCAGTACTGAAACAATTCAAAATGTCTCTGTTACAGTAACACAGTGGGGCGTTAAACGTGTGTACGTCCAGCTCTACAAGCATATGCACTGTCGTCAAGGCGACGGCCTGAATACAGCTAGCGACTCTTCTATCGATCGGTTACCTGAGTCTCGTAATGCATCTAAATATAGAAAGGGGCACAGTTATGAAACAAACAACAAAAATAAGGTCAAAGAGGTTCATCTTTATGAATTGAATATGTACATTTGAATGAAAACATTTGGGAACTTTATGTAGAATTATTTTTGCGCGCTGCATGTATCAGTTAGTACATTACAAAAAGCCCTTTCATAACCTCCTAAACGTGCACACCCCCACAAAAATGGACCGAACTGACAACAATTGTTTCTGCAAATACTGGCTATAAATTACGAAAACATTAAATTGAATACCACGGAAGGATTCAAAATTAATTTCTTTACAACTTTGCTTCAATAATGCTTTAGAAATTTTTATTCCTTTACAAGTTATTGACAAGAAACTTTTGACGCATCTAACTCCCTAATTATAGGGGCCAGCCCCTTTTTCTGTATACCGAATGAAAGGTCTTGGTAAGACCAAGATCTTTTAAAATACATGTTATAACAAATTTTTATCAGGTAAAAAACTAACACGGAAAATACGCGAATTTTTTTGAATTTTTTTCTTACCTTTGTTTCAACATCTAAACCACCCCTTTTATTTGCATTTAAATAATAAATAAAATATATCTCGCACAAATTCAATGTATTAGCTTCCAAACCAGCCCATCTTTGAGACTCTGCCAGTCATCGTTATAGCTAAACCCCCCTGGACAAAAGAAGTCGTTAAATTTTACTAAAAGGGGAATAACTCAAAACCGGATGGGGATTTTCCTCAACTAAAATATGCAACGACAACATCACGCGGCATGTTGTCAGTCCTGAAAATTTCAAAACAATCGGTGAACAAACGAGCGAGATATTAAGGATCAAAGTTGGCGTCTAGAAGAAAAAAAAAATAATAAGAAATTTGAAAATTTTTCAGAATAATAGTAAGGTCTTCCGTTGGAAACGGAAGACCTTAATTAGAGAAGTTAATTTTCCCCAAATATCAAGAGATTGCATCAAACATTCCGGTTCAAAAAGCTAATCTTAATAAAACCTCACAGAAGATTGCCTCGGATATCAGCAAACATGGAGAAGAAATGCACAGAGAAATAGATGTAATAATTAAGAAACTAAAATCTGATCTTGATGAAATGGACTCCAAATATCTGACTGTCCTAAATAAGCATGAAGATGACAGCAAACATATGCTGTCTGATATCACACAGACAATTGCAGATCTGAGAAAATTGGTGAATTCCGATGACGTGGGTCTTGTCTGAGCCTACAAATCCAGAAATGCTGAATTCAGAAGATTGCCACCTAAACTGACGGTCACTTTAACAAGCTTTTCTCCTCAGAAAATTGACAAACATCAAATGTTTGAACACTTTGGCTCTCTATCAGAATTATCTATTGAAACAGAAGAACACAACTACACACTAGGTACTGAGCACTCTCCAGCAGAGAGGTCCCTTCTTAATGTTCCACTGATCGTCACAGAGATGAACACAGATTTAAAATATGCTAAAAATGTGTCCTGCTTGAATGATGAAGACATCTGGATTCATGGTAACGACAACATATTGAGACTTTACAACATCAAAAAAGGGCTACTGAAGTCAATCAAAACCAAGTCAGGTACGCGTGCAGAGGACGTAGCAGTAACAAAAAGTGGAGATCTAGTATATACTGATGAAACAAATAGAACTGTGAACCTAGTAAAGAATAAAGAAATAGAGACAGTGATTACATTACAGGGGTGGAGACCTTGTGGTGTCTCTAGTACCTCCTTTGGTGATATCCTGGTTGTTATGAACAATGATGATTGGGAAACACCATCAAAAGTTGCGCGTTATTCTGCATGGCTCCACTGAAAAACAAAGTATACAGTACAATGACAATGGCCAAACTCTCCATTCATCAGGTGTTTATACTAAATACATTAGTGAGAACAGGAACCTAGATATATGTGTGTCTGATTGGAAAGCACGTGCAGTAGTGGTCGTCAACCAGGCAGGGAAATTCCGATTTACGTACACTGGTCTTCCCTCTACCACAAAGAAACCATTCTATCCATATGCCATTACCACAGACAGCCAAAGTCATATCCTAATAGCAGATTTTGACAACCATGGTATCCACATTGTCGATAGAGACGGTCAGTTTCTCCGATTGATTGACATCTGTCATTGGAGAAACCTTTCGGTCTATGTGAAGACACAAGAGATAATCTCTTTGTGGCTGATCGCAAAACATGTAATGTAAAGAAAATTCAATATTACAAGTAATCATAGTAATCATATTTTCCAAATGCATGTTAAATGATCAGAAATATACATAATGAATGTAAAAAACGACAATGAATATGTTTATGTTTAAAACATGTCAGCCCATTGTTAGGCTAGTGTTAAATAAATGTACTAGTATACTATACCTTATGATCAGGCTTGTTGTAATAACTAATGTGTTATCTTGTACTTCTTTTGATCAATCAACTAACTAAACTTTACAACCATTTACAATTTATATATTACTAGTAAACATATCGTATAAAATGAATATCATATTGAAATATGAAAGTTTCAAAAAAGTTATTGTTTTTATTACATAGGTTGTGGTTTTATGCTTTTAGCCATACTGAAAAAAAAAATTTAGAGTAAGATAAAAATATCGAAGCTGAGTCTTATTATTTCTAAACAAAGTACATTTATTTTTTTACAAGAAGCTTTGATATCATATCAATTATTATCAAGATTAAATTTAACTGATTTACCTGTTAATTTTATAGTATTGCCAAAAATAGTTCAATGAAACAATGTTTGAAAAATTTAGTCAGAATTTCTTCTCTTTTGGTAAAATTCCAATTTTGTTTAAGCCTAAACTCTTTATCTAAAGAATGTAAATGAACTGAATAATTATGTTCTTATATAGCTTTATATAACATTCATGTACGCCTTAAATCTTATTTTCACGCATTATATCAATAAACAGTTTCAATAAAGAATTGTGACAACCCCTGTGTTTTCATATTTTTTGTACAATGTCTGCTTTGGACATGTAAATGAGTATAATGGTTATACATGTAGAGGGTTGTTCTGCTTTTCGGTAGACATTTTTGGTCACCTGTCCTTTGAAAGGTCTGCACATTCAACATATTTTGGATCATTTAGCAAATAGTGTTTTTAAGAATTCGCAGAACATTAGTTTATTTTATGCGATATTCAACATTTTAATAATGACTCATGCTTTTAATTTTTTTTTTTCATTAATAAGATTTTCCCTACAAGTCTTTAATAATATGAGTAAAAGTTTGAGAGTTTTAACTAATTCCATTGCTGGTTGAATTTTATGCATGAAAACTACGTTGTATTAGGACAAAAAAACCAACATTCTAATTAAAATTTTGTTTTTACTTTTATTTTTAATCAAATAATAAGATGATTGTATTTTTTACGATCAAACCTTTATAATAATGAAACCAAATCTTTATAATATATATTAAAATTATAAACTTAAAATGAATGCATATCTTCATCTGCAAAAGTTTCGTTTATATACTGGTGAAATATAGAATAAGAGCGTGGAGATTTCAGTTTTGTCTGTTTCCATATGAATTACAAACTCATTTATTTAGAAAAGGAGAAATAAATCCTATCTAGTGAATATCAATTTATTGCTGTTATATTTAACCGAGATTATATCGTACTAAATGAATATTTTAACAGAAATATTTTTTTTTTCATTAAGCTACAGAAGTTTTAAATTGATGCAGGCAAAACAATAAGTTATTTTGTGTTTTATACCAGGATATGGACAGGTAAGGCATTACCATGTGATGTCATAAGCTATGTAGTGAAGTAGTTGGGGCTATATGAGTAGAGGGACGCAGTACGGAGTATCATCGACTATTATAATTTAAAAAAAAAAACCATTTGAAAAGCGGGGACTATTCACCTGATCCACATATTTCAACCGTTATTTACAATTGCAAATATGTTTACTAATATCAAATTACAATATAATAATAATTTATGATAATTGTTTATTTATCTACAATACATAAAAAAAAGTTTTTAAAAAGTTCTTTTTATCATAAGCTTTTGTGTTGTTGCAGAGTTGTAATTGTCTTCAAATTATCGTTTTTAAAATATTCTGTAATTAAAGTAATTACAGAGACGTACATTTCGACACAAAATAATAAAAGCACTCTATGCCCCCTAAATATGTAGGGCATGAACATTAAACACACGCAAGGGAGCTTGAATGATATCAAAGATTATTTTACATAATTGAGAAATTCATATTCTTTTTCAAGGAATATTTATATAATTCAAAACAGAGTGTTAATTCTTCAGTTGTGTTGTTGCAGATCTATATATTTGCGGAGAGAGCACTTGTTATGAAGAGAGGAATGCCATTTGCGTGTATCATCACACTTGATTAGGGGAAAATATTATATCACCTAACAACATATTTATTTATAACGGCAACTGAATGAATTAAAAAAAACACTTTAAAAAGACAGTGGGTTACGTGAAGAAAAAAAAGGGGTGTCAATTTTTTGAGACGTTGAATAAAGGCGAACAATTTACAGTAATAAAGAGAACTATTATTCTTATGTGAAAATCGAACAAATTATTAGAGGTGGAATACCTTATCTACCCATATTGTAAAGTTTTAAAAGAAGAAGTGGGACGCCCCAATGATCCACCCCTAACCTGGGCGTTTAAATTTGAACACGTGATTCTATCGTTAGATAAGGCATTCGCGATGTAACGGTAGAGAGATTGCAGCCATGTTTGTAATTCAGGATCCGGAATTTGTGTTGAAGAGATGAAACGTAAGAATTGTGTAATAAATTCATCACAAAATAGACCGTTTTATCATTAAATAACATGTTAAGATAAAAATTGATCGATAAAATAGGTCAAAATCGAGAACTTGACAATATTTGCGTCCTATTGTCATTTTACTGGTTTTTGCTGCAAGTTATATCAGCCATTTTGTGTAAAATGTTCTGAAATCATTATTCGATAGTTCATGATTTCCGTTTTTTTTTGCAGAATTCTCAATAAATACGCGTTACAGTACCTGACCATGGACCCTCGACGTAGCGCTCAGGATGTGTTACGGTGTGATCTCTGTGAGACACCTGTTCCCCCTATGTACTGCGACATTTGCCACATTCATCTGTGTAAAGCATGTGTGGGAAAACATCTTTCCGAGTTTGCCAAAGAACACACAATTGTACCGTTTGAAAAGCGGGGATCTACAACTAAATGCCCAAATCATTCTTCAAAAATATGTGAACTTTACTGTGAACAATGCGACATTCCAATATGCGCGCAGTGCACTTCTTACACACAACATCAAGGGCATACATTTGTCTACATAGTGAAAATTCTGGAAAAACAGAGGTTAGCATTACAGAAAGATTTACAAGAATTAGAGAAGTTAATTTTTTCCAAATATCAAGAGATTGCTTCAAATATTCCGGTTCAGAAAGGTAACCTTCATACATCTTCACAGAAGACTGCCTCGGATATCAGCAAACGTGGAGAAGAAATGCACAAAGAAATAGATGTAATTATCAAGAAACTAAAATCTGATCTTGATGAAATGGGCTCAAAATATCTGACTATCCTAAATAAGCATGAAGATGACATCAAACATATGCTGTCTGATATCACACAGACAATTGCAGATCTGAGAAAACTGATAAATTCCGACGACATGGGATTGATATCTGCCTACAAATCCAGAAATGCGAAATTTCGAAAGATTGCCACCTAAACTGACGGTCACTTTACCAAGCTTTTCTCCTAAGAAAATTGATAAGCACCAAATATACGAACACTTTGGCTCTCTATCAGAATTATCTATTGAAACAGAAGAGCACAACTACACACTACGTACTGAGCACTCTCCAGCAGAGAAGTCCCTTCTTGATGTTCCACTGATCATCTCAGAGATAAACACCGATTGTGAATATATTGCAACTGGGTCCTGTCTGAGCGATGAGGACATCTGGATTCGGGGCAACAACAACATTTTAAGACTGTACAACCTCCAGAGAGGATAATTAAAGTCAATCAAAATCAAGTCAGGTCACTGTGCAGTGGACTTAGCAGTGACAAGAAACGTGGATCTGGTATATACTGATTACTCGGACAGAACTTTGAACATAGTGAAGAATTCAAAAATACAGACAGTGATCACACTACAGGGGTGGAGACCTCGTGATGTCTGTAGTACCTCCTCCGGTGATATCCTAGTTGTTATGGAAAGTGATCATCGGCAAACACCATCAAAAGTTGTGCGTTATTCTGGTTTCATTGAGAAACAAAGTATGCAGTACAATGACAATGACAATGGAAAAGCTCTCTATTCATCAGGTGGTGGTTTTAAATACATCAGGGAAAACAGGAATCTAGATATATGTGTGTCTGATTGGAAAGCACGTGCAGTAGTGGTGGTCAACCAGGCAGGGACATTCCGATTTACGTTCACTGGTGTTCCCTCTCCTACAAAGATGCCCTTCAATCCATATGGCATCACTACAGACAGCCAAAGTCATATCCTGATAGCAGATCATGAAAACAACCGTATCTGCATTGTCGATAGAGACGGCCAGTTTCTCCAATTCATTGACAACTGCCATTTGGAGAAACCGGCGGGTCTATGTGTAGACACAAGAAACAATCTCTTTGTGGCTGATTACAAAAGATATAAAGTCAAGAAAATTCAATATTACAAGTAATCATAGTGTTCATATTTTCCAAACGCATGTTAAATGACCAGGTATATACATATTGAATGTAAGAAACGAGAAAGAATATGCTGATGTTTAAAACATGTCAGCATATAGTTATGCTAGTATAAACGTACTAGTATACTATATCTTATGATGAGGCTTGTTGTAAAAACTAATGTGTTATCTTGTACTTCTTTTGATCAATTAACTAATTAAACTATCAACCAATTTATAATTTATATACTACTAGTAAACATTTCGTATAAAATGAATAATATATTGAAATATATTTACATTCTACTGTGTTTTCCCATTAAATTCTGTGATCTTCAAATGCCTCTAAATGCAACAAGTAGTCAAAGGTCAAATTGACGAGTTTTATTATGACGTCTCAAACGTTGAACGCTGTAAACTGCAACGTCACAAGCGATAATCAAAGTTCATGCTTGTGGCTGTTACTGTGGCTCTTCCATTAATATTAACTTACCCTTAGGATAAGATAGGAATTTTAAGGTATGAATCACATTTGCAAACAAGGCAAGAATTTAAAAAATGTAAATACAGGTAACTCTCGATGGCTCGAACTTCGATCCCTCGAAGTTCTTGATCGCTCGAAGTGAGTCTAGGGTCCCGATTTTTTCCCCTATATAACTAAGCAAATTTACTCTTGATTTCTCGAACTCTTGATCTCTCGAAACCCTTGATCCCTCGAAGTCAAACTGAAGTCCCGTTATTCATAATCTATAGTTTTTTATTCTTGATACCTCGAAGTCGCCCTGTATCTCCAAGCGCTATACCTAATTAACACCTACTTGGTCATTTAAATTGCTCCAGGCGTTAGACGCGGGACCCGTGTCACGGGTTGTTTATTTAGGCGACACTTGTCCTGCAAGGTGATAATTGTTTAATGATTGCCCATACAGATACCTAAACTATAATCAACACCAACCGTTTTACGATAATTTGGAGACGCAATGAAAATGAGAAATTAATTGAGACGAAACGATGAAATTGAGCCATGGTCAAAATTTAAAATTATAAAACTGTAAAAATTATGTTTAGCAGCATTATAGTCATTATAATGATTATTGCTGAACAAGTTCTTACAGCTGGTGAAGGACCTGTACAGTGGGAACAATGGGTGGTACTCAGTTATCACATTTATGACATGTCGATCGTCTCGCAGTACAGTAGTACTGAGCAATCTGGTCTTAATATGATGCATAAAATAAATAATTATTATGAATTTATTTAATAGTTGTTTTATTCAGTTTTAAAGAAAAACATTCATTTCTGTATATTTTACTGAAAAGAAAACGTTGTTAAAGCACGTGCGTAAGGTTAGCACTAAATAAATGGCTGAATCATTACATCTGGTAAGACTAATTTTAAAACCCGTCGGTCAACTTGGAAAATTCCGAACTCTTGAAAACTCGAACTCTTGAAACCTCGAAGTTTTTCCTCGGACCCATGGACTTCGAGCTATCGAGAGTTACCTGTATAAGCATTAAATCATGATTTTTTGAAGTATACACTCTCATAACTGCAGCGGTGTGTGCATACAAATTTTCATAACGCGCTAACGCGCGTTACTCAATTTGTATGCACACACCGCTGCAGTTATGAGAGTGTATACTTCAAAAAATCATGATTCAAAGCTATAATGAAAGTTTCAAAAAAGTTATTAATTGTTTATATTATATAGGTTGTGGTTTTATGCTTTTAGCCACATTGACATTTATTTCGAGTAAGATGAACATAACGAAGCTGAGTATAACTATCTCTAACCTATGTACATGTACTTTGGTGATTATTTTTACATGAAGCTTTGATATCATATCAACAATTTTCAAGATAGAATATAACTGACTTACCTCTTAATTTTATAGTACTGCCACAAATAGTTCAATTAAAAAAAATAATCATAATTTCTTCTCTTTCGCTGAAATTCCAATTTTATTTGAGCCTAAACTCTTTATCTAAAGAATGTAAATGAACCGAATAATTATGTTCTTATATAGCTTTATATAACATTCATGTACGCCTTAAATCTTATTTTCACGCATTACACCAATAAACAATTTCAATAAAGAATTATGACAACCCATGTGTTTTTATATTTTTTGTACAATGTCTGCTAAAACATATCAATGAGTATATTGGTTATACATGTACGGGGTTGTTCTGTTTTTCGGTAGACATTTTTGGTCACCTGTAATTTTAATTTTTTTTCATTAAGAAGATTTTTCCGACAAGTCGTTAATAATTTGAGTAAAAATTTGAGACTTTTAACTATTTTATTGCTGTTTTAATTCTTGTGCATAAAATCAACGTCGTATAAGGACGAAAAAGTCAACATTTTATTTTTTTTAACATTTCTTTTAATTAAATAAGGTTTTTGCCATATGCTTCATTCAAAAAAAATAATTAAGGAAAATGCAATATCTCTGTAAGTTGCACTTTCAGAACAAAAAGGTCAATTAAAATGCTTAAGCTATATGTGTAGATTACTAAAAATACTTTCGCAAAAACCTTAAAGACTTTTTTAATGCAGCGAACAGCCTTCTTAAGTGAGTAGAATTAATAATCTACGGACTGGATAGTATTGGGCTCATATCAAACTGGATGATTGTATTTTGTACGATTAAACCTTGAAGTATAACTGCAAAAGTTTCGTTTATATACTGGTGAAAAATGAAAGGAGGGCATGGATATTTTATTCTTCTGTGTTTCTATATGAATTGCAAACGCAATTATTCATGAAGAAGTAATAAATACCTATCTAGTGAATATCATTTTATTGTTGTTACATTAAGCCCATATAAAATTGTACTTAATGAATATTTTGATAGAAATATTTTTTTCATTAAGCTACGGAAGTTTTTAATTTTATGCGAGCAAAAACAAGTAAGTCCCTTTGTGTTTTACACCAGGATCTGGACAGGTAAGGCATCACCATGTGATGCCATAAGCTAAGTAGTGAAGAAGTGTGGGCTATATAATTAAAGGGACGCCGTACGGAGTATTATCGACTATTGTACCATAGCTTGGCGAGTTTTCTATTGTTAAAAGTGCGGGTTATATGTACATACCCCACACTTTTTTTTTAACTCCGCCCACTATCTCGAGTAAAAACAACATCAACAAAGTTGTTTTTAGCGCATCCATAATACTCCACAGTAAGAAGTTCCTCCAGAACAAATTGCCAAAAACTCAACACGGATAAATGACTCGACTAACTTGGTTCGTCGAATAAATCTCAATTTTAGCTCGAGACAAAACAATATCGGCAATGGCTTTGTCAGAAAGACTCTATTTTAATATTCCTCTCCATGTGTGCGGACAAGTAGAGAAACGCGTGTTAAATAAACTAGAAGTATCCTGTTTAAAGGTTTTATAGAAAGTCAATCACGTGATAGGAAAGTGTTTGAATAGAAAACTTGTGAACAGAGTGGATAGCGGTAGCCAATCGAATTTGACATTAACCACTCACGGTTTCGCGACATACATTTTTCAAATAATTTTTTTTTGCTTATTGATTGATTTTGTTCAAAATATATATGTACATGATTTTTCAGCCACTTTAAAAAAACAATTTGAAAAACTAATTACATTCATCAATTTAAATTTGATTTCAATTGTTTAAACAGAAGCATGTAGGGTTCGTACATATGAAATTGTGTTAAAAGATTTTATTCTTTGAAGCAAATATCAATACTATAGGTCGGAAAATGAATGAATATGAAATAAAAATATAACAATGAAATGTCGATCTATTCATTAAAACTATGAATTTTTTATTTTTAAATGAAGAATAATTAATCTTTGTCGGGGATAGAAAGTCATTTTTGAAATTCACGAAGTACATTGTACATATATAAAGACCAGCTCATTGGCACCGTTTTGTTTAGAGGCAAGTGTACTCCCGATATAACTATAATAATAAGATATAATGAATAATCGTAAACTATGGTACAAGTAACTTACCCTATATAATATTGTTGATTATGTACAGATACCCGATGGGCGTGGTCATAAGGACACTCGGGAGCTACGCTCCCTCGTGTCATTAAGACCACGCCCATCAGGTATCTGCACATAACCAACAATATTATATGGGGTAACTACTACTTATAATTTACAAACCATTTGAAAAGCGGGGACTATTCATCTAACTCACACATTCCAACCGTTATTTACATTAGCAATTATGTTTACTAATTATATCAAATTACAATTTAATAAAAAATAATCATATTTTTATTTATCTAAAATATATATATTTATATAACGTTTACAAATTTAATGCCTTATTATGCGTACTATAATACTTTGAAACATGTTCATGTAGCTTACACTGAAGTATATTACAACCTTTAAAATAAGCATGGTTGTTCCTTTTATCATAAGCTTGTGTGTTGTTGCAGAGTTGTAATAGTCTTAATTGTAATAAAGATAACTATTATTCTTATGTGAAAATCGAACAAATTATTAGATATGGGATGCCTTATCTACCCATAGTGTAAAGTTGGCCCATTTAAATGAGAAAGTGGGACGCCCCAATGATCCACCACTATCTTGGGCGTTTAGATTTGAACACGTGATACTATCGTACGATACGTCAGTCGTCATGTAACAGTAGAAAGATTTCAGCCATGTTTGTTATTCAGGACTTGGTGTGGAAGAGATGAAACGTAAGAATTGTTTATTAATTCATCACAAAATCGATCTTTTAATCAGTTAATAACACGTTAAGATAAAAATAAATAGACGAAAAAGGTCAAAATCGAGAACTTAACCATATTTGTGTCCTACTTTCATTTTACTGGTTTTTGCTGCAAGTTATATCAGCCTTTTTGTGTACAATGTTCTGAAATCATAATTCGATTGTTTTTTGATTTCTGGGTTTATTTTGGCAGAATTCTCAATATATACCCGATACAGTACTTGACCATGGACCCTCGACGTAGCGCCCAGGATGTGTTACGGTGTGATCTCTGTGAGACACCGGTTCCCCCTATGTACTGCGACATTTGCCTGATACATCTGTGTAAAGCATGTGTTGGGGAACATCTCTCCGAGTTTGCCAAAGAACACAAAATTGTACCCTTTGAAAAGCGAGGATCTACAACTAATTGCCCAAAACATTCCTCAAAAATATGTGAACTTTACTGTGAACAATGCGACATTCCAATCTGCGTGCAGTGCACTTCTTCTACACAACATCAAGGTCATACATTTGTCTACATAGTGAACATTCTTGAAAAACATAAATCTGTTTTACAGAAAGATTTACAGGAATTAGAGAAGTTAATTTTCCCCAAATATCAAGAGATTGCATCAAGTATCCCAGTTCAGAGAGGTACCCTTAATACAGCTTCACAGAAGATTGCCTCGGACATCAGCAAACATGGAGAAGAAATGCACGGACAAATAGATGTAATTATCAATAAACTAAAATCTGATCTTGATGAAATGGACTCCAAATACCTGACTGTCCTAAATAAACATGAAGATGACATCAAACATATGTTGTCTGATATCACACAGACAATTGCAGATCTGAGAAAATTGGTAAATTCCGATGACGTGGGTCTTGTCTCTGCCTACAAATCCAGAAATGCGGAATTCAGAAGATTGCCACCTAAACTGACGGTCACTTTACCCAGCTTTTCTCCTAAGAAAATTGACAAACACCAACTATACGAACACTTTGGCTCTCTATCAGAATTATCTATCGAAACAGAGGAACATAACTACACAATGGATTCCTCGAGCACTGAGAGCTCTTTCCCAGAGAGGTCCCTTATTGATGTGCCTCAGATCGTCACAGAGACAAACACCGATTATGAACATGCTGAAAATCTGTCCTGTCTGAGTGATGAGGACATCTGGATTCTGGGCAACGACAACATTTTGAAACTGTACAACCTCCAGAGAGGACTCTTAAAGTCGATAAAAACCAAGTCAGCAAACTGTGCAGCGGACTTAGCAGTCACAAAAACTGGAGATCTAGTATATACAGATGAACAAAATAGAACTGTAAACATAGTGAAGAATAAAGAAATAGAGACAGTTATCACACTACAGGGATGGAAACCTCTTGGTGTCTGTAGTACTTCCTCTGGTGATATCCTGGTTGCTATGTACAATGATGATTCGAAAACACCATCAAAAGTTGTGCGTTATTCTGACTTCACTGAGAAACAAAGTATACAGTACAATGAGAATGGACAAGCTCTCTATTCATCAGGTGATTTTACTAAATATATCAGCGAAAACAGGAATCTAGATATATGTGTGTCTGATTGGGAAGCACGTGTAGTAGTGGTGGTCACCCAGGCAGGGAAATTCCGGTTTACGTACACTGGTCTTCACTCTTCTACAAAGAAACTATTCAGTCCATATGGCATCACTACAGACAGCCAAAGTCGGATTCTGATAGCAGATCGTTTCAACCATGGTATCCACATTATCGATAAAGACGGCCAGTTTCTCCTATTTATTGACAACTGCCATTTGGAGAAACCTTTCGGTCTATGTGTAGACACGAGAGACAATCTCTTTGTGGCTGATCGCAACACATGTGATGTAAAGAAAATTCAATATTACAAGTAATCATAGTAATCATATTTTCCAAATGCATGTTAAATGATCAGAAATATACATAATAAATGTAAAAAACGACAATGAATATGTTTATGTTTAAAACATGTCAGCACATTGTCATGCTAGTGTTAAATAAATGTACTAGTATACTATACCTTATGATCAGGCTTGTTGTAATAACTAATGTGTTATCGTGTACTTCTTTTAATCAATTTAACTGACTAAACTATCCACCTATTTATAACTTATATATTACGAGTAAACATATCGTATAAAATGAATAATATATTGAAAAATGAAAGTTTTTCAAAAGTTATTGTTTTTATTACATAGGTTGTGGTTGTATGCTTTTAGCCATACCGACATATTTTTTTTCGAGTCAGATAAAAATAACGAAGCTGAGTCTAAATATCTCTAACTTAAGTACATGTTCTTTGGTGATTTTTTTAACATGAAGCTTTGATATTGTATCAATTATTTTCAAGATTTAATATAACTGATTTACCTGTTAATTTTATAGTACAGCCAAAAATAGTTCAATGAAACAACGCTTGAAAAATTTAGTCAGAATTTCTTCTCTTTCGCTGAAAGTCCAATTTTGTTGAAACCTTAACTCTTTATGTAAAGAATGTAAATGAACTGAATATTTATGTTTTTTATAGCTTTATATAACATTCATGTGCGCCTTAAATCTTATTTTCACGCATTGCGTCAATGAACAGTTTCAATAAAGAATTATGACAACCTCTGTGTTTTTATATATTTTGTACAATGTCTGTTTAAAACATGTCAATGAGTATACCAGTTATACATGTAGAGGGTTGTTCTGCTTTTCGGTAGACATTTTTGGTCACTTGTACTTTAAAGGTCTGCACATTCAACATATTGTGAATCATTTTGAAAATCGTGTTAATAATTATTTGCACAAAATGAGTTTATTTCATGCGATATTTAACATTTTAATAATGACTCATTCTTTTATTTTTTTCCATTAAGAAGATTTTTCCGACAAGTCTTTAATAATTTGAGTAAAAATTTGATACTTTTAACTAATTTTATTACTGGTTGAATTTTTGGGCATGAAAACTACGTCGTATTAAGGCAAAAAAGTCAACATTCTAATTTTTCAATACCTTTTTTTTTTTAAATCAAATAAGGTTTTTTTGGCCACATGCTACATTCGGAAAAAACAATGAAGGAAAATGCAATATATCTGTAAGTTGCACTTTGAGAACAGAAAGGTCGATTAAAATGCTTCAGCTGGGTGTGTAGATTACTAAAAATACTTTCGGAAAAACCTTTAAGACGTTTTTTAATACAGGGAAACATCTTCTTAAATGTGAGTATTATTAATAATCAACGGACTTGATAGTACTGGGCTCATATAATTTTTATATCAACATTGTGAGGAATAAAGAAATAGAGACAGTGGTCACACTACAATGATGGAGACCCCGTGGTGTCTCTAATACCTTCTCTGGTGATCTCCTGGTGGTTATGGAAAGTAATTGTAGGATAACGCCATCTAAAGTTGTGCCTTATTCTGGTTCAAATGAAAAACAAAGTATACAGTACAATGACAATGGACAATCTCTCTATTCATCAAGTGTTTATACTAAATACAGCACCGAAAACAAAAACCTAGATGTATGTGTGTCTGATTAGGAAGCACATGCAGTAGTGGTGGTCAACTAGGCAGGGAAATTCCGATTTACGTACACTGGTCTTCCCTCTTCTACAAAGAAACCATTCGATCCATATGGCATCACTACAGACAGCCAAAGTCATATCCTGATAGCAGATCTTGCCAACCACGGTATCCACATTGTCGATAGAGACGGCCAGTTTCTCCGATTTATTGACAACTGCCATTTGGAGAAACCTTTCGGTCGATGTGTAGACACAAGAGACAATCTCTTTGTGGCTGACAACAGTTTATGTAAAGTAAAGAAAATTCAATATTACAAGTAATCATAGTGTTCATATTTTCCAAATGCATGTTAAATGACCAGGAATATACATATTGAATGTAAAAAACGACAATGAATATGCTGATGTTTAATACATGTCAGCACATAATTATGCTAGTGTGATAGGGTGATATTTCATATTAATTAAGTAATAATTTCATTATCATGAAATTATTAATTAATAGTTCTATAAATTATAAGTTCACAGTATTTACTATAAAAGTTGTCAATATAAACAACTTTATGTACAACCTAACAGTATGTAAATAGCTACATAGTTATTTATATAGTATGACATCACAATGGTCATTATGGTCAGTGTAAACCTGTTTTAGTTAATTATATATCACATGGTCAATTCTATTTTTGAATTCTCAATTTCATTGGTCCTTTAAATTCCCTCTCTTTGCTTTGTCCTTTTTGATCTGATCTTCATACTGACCAGATGTGTTAAGCTTAAGACCAAGAAGAAATCTATAGACTATTCCATACCTGAAGAATATATCAGGATCATGCAGATGCAGATCAATTAGGCTTTGTGTCACACATAGAGCTTATGATATAATATAAAGTCATAATAGAGAACCCTACGTTGGAGTTGTTGTCTTTATCTACAATAACACCATCATTACAATGGCGCCCACGTTGGGACTGGCTGGACATACATACTGAAGCAGATGCGCCCTACGATGGATGCGTAACCCGGAGGACCCCAGGACGGACCAGGAGGAGCCCCAGGACGGATCAGGAGGAGCCCCAGGACGGATCAGGAGGAACCCCAGGACGGATCAGGAGGAACCCCAGGAGAAGGCCAAGATCCAGGACAAAGAAGGAATTCCCCCAGATCAGCAGAGATTGATCTTCGCCGGAAAACAGTTGGAAGATGGCCGCACTCTCTCTGACTACAACATTCAGAAAGAATCCACCCTCCATTTGGTCTTGCGTCTGAGAGGAGGTATGCAAATCTTTGTCAAAACACTGACTGGCAAAACCATCACACTGGAAGTGGAGCCCTCAGACACCATTGAAAATGTCAAGGCCAAGATCCAGGACAAAGAAGGAATTCCCCCAGATCAGCAGAGATTGATCTTCGCTGGTAAACAGCTGGAAGATGGTCGCACTCTCTCCGACTACAACATTCAGAAAGAATCCACCCTCCATTTGGTCTTGCGTCTGAGAGGAGGTATGCAAATCTTTGTCAAAACACTGACTGGCAAAACCATCACACTGGAAGTGGAGCCCTCAGACACCATTGAAAATGTCAAAGCCAATGGACCCAGGTTCAAACCTCAGCAGAGGCAATAAGTGTCTCTGTTACACTAGTATAAATGTACTAGTATATTATACCTTATGATAAGACTTGTTGTAATAACATATGTGATATCTTGTACTTCTTTTGATCAGTTAACTAACTAAACCATACAACTCTTTATAATTTATATATCACTAGTAAACATATCGTATAAAATGAATATTATAATGAAATATGAAAGTTTTTAAAAAGTTATTGTCTTCATTACATAGGTTGTGGTTTTACGCTTTTAGCCATACTGACATTTTTTTCGAGTAAGATAAGAATAACGAAGCTGAGTCTATCTCTAACCTAAGTACATGTACTTTGATTATTTTTTTTACCTGAAAATACGAGATCGTGTCAATTATTTTCAAGATTAAATATAACTGATTTATCTGTTAATTTTATAGTAAACAACATTTGAAAAATTTAGCCATAATTTCTACTCTTTTGCTATGTCAATTTTTTTTTTAGCTTAAACTCTTTATGTGAAGAATGTAAATGAACTGAATATATTTTGTATAGGTTTGTATCACATTCATGCATACCTTAAATCTTATTTTCACGCATTAAAACAATAAACAAATTCAAAAAAGAATTGTAACAACCCCTGTGATTCTATATTTTTTGTATAATGTCCGTTTTAACATGTTAGTGAGTATATCGGTTATACATGTATAGGGTTGTTCTGCTTTTCAGTTGACACTTTTTGTCACTTTTACTTTGAAAGGTCTGTACATGCAAAATAGTTTGTATCATCTAGCAAACAGTGTTTTTAATAAATTGCACATTATTTTAAAAAGATTACTCATAATGTTTTCTTCATTGATAAGATTTTCCCGACAGGTCTTTAATAATTTGAGTAAAAATTTGAGACTTTTAAATAATTTCATTACTGGTTGAAATCGTGTGCATCAAAAGTACGTCATACTGTAAACGTGGAAATTTTGACGATGTGTTAATTTTGACTATGTTGGCGAATTTTATTTTCTCGTCAAAATTTCCACTCGCCAAACTTCACATCATATATATAGCGTATTAATACCAGAATTTTTTATCGGCATTATCCCGTTAGGACTAGATATATACAAAGTTAATGATTCATTTATGAAAATAGCTATAAAAACACGTAATTAGCATTGAAAAAACCCATAAAATCTAAACAAGCATGTTTTAAATGCAATTATCACTTAATCGTCACAACATTCTATAATAACTTTGCATGCGTAATTATCATGCCGTGTTTGACCTACTTTATTACCTCAGGCAATATCGAATAAAAACAAAATATAAAGAACAATTTTATTCCATCAAATCTGTACAGACTTTTTTTTCAATCAAAGTAAAGTTTTTATAATACCAACGCTTGTAAAAGAGTTCGCAAGAAAGATAACTCTAACCCTGGTATTATAAGAAATCAAAGATAGATAACTCTTACTCTTATTCAAAAATTCGTCAAAATTAAAACTCGCCAATTGTCTCTTACTAAAATATCGTCAAATTTTGAACTCGTCAATATAACCACGTTTACAGTATTAGGACAAAGAAGTCAACATTCAATTTTTTTAACCTTTATTATTAATCAAATAAGGTTTTTTTGCCATATGCTTCATTTGGAAAAAATATTTAAGGAAATGCAATATCTCTATAAGTTGCATTTTAAAAACAGAAAGTTATATTAAAATGCTTAAGGTATGCGTATGGATTACAAAAAGTACTTTCGCAAAAACCTTAAAAAAATCTCAGTGACTGGCGTTTGTCATTTTTATCGATATGATTAAAATAAGCATATATAAATCGCTGCCCTGCAATACGTAATCTATTTTTCAAGTGCGTAAACCTGTGCTGCTCTAGATTGGGGGTGTTTAGAGGGAGCTCCGAAGGATGATATTCAAGGTCTATGTTCAGTAATTATACTATATGTGAAGTTAATAAGGTTGAGTTTCAAACATTCCGGCCACCTGCTAGATCCGTGCATGATTTTTGAAACCCACAGTTTATATGATTATCCGTTTTCATTTTTATAAACTATTTCTAAATCCAATAAAACTTTTTGTAGCTTCTGCTTGTATTTAATCCCGTAAATTATATGCAGTGGATTATATTGGAATATAATGCCAAATCAATGATAGAAATATTGGTGATTGTGAAAGAAAATGTATATTATTTTTTTTTGGAAAGCGTGCCTACACTGTTTTTTTTTTTTAATAAATGGGGGCAATATCAGTTGCTAAAATGCAATTTAATATCAATGAACACAAAATAAATATTATGACTTGTACATACCATTGGCAGTACAGTTTTAAAGGCGTATACGTAGAAACGGTTTATTTTCCTTTAGTTTTAAAAATTCTCATGTATCTTTTCTTGCCCTTACCTTGGAGTTATATAGTTTGATTTTGATCTTATAACTAATGTTTTGAGTGTTTAAAACTCTGTCCCGAAAAATAATGATTCTTTATAAGGTTTTCATCGCTCACTGATATTTAGAATCGGTGAATATGAGAAAATTTAATATTAATAATATTTAGACACGCATATGAAGTATGAAGATGTTATTGACGATACGATATCATCACGATTATTAAAACATATCAATCCTCAATGGATGATCAAAAACTACATTAGTAACATAATCATACAATTACAATTATTTAAATATGTTTTATAGGCATTCACAAAGCTATTTAACATTTGTATTTGGGGAAAATAAGGCATTCTTAATAAGAAACGTCTGAAAGATTGAAATTTTTTTGTATAAATTTATAAACATTAAACAGCCACATAAAACAAGCTTCCAGGGATTCGAGGGTAAATTCATTGAATAGAGAAATCGAAATTTATTTTTCCAAATGAATATTTTTCAGATAATTTGTTCCACGACAAAGTGTAAATTACTTCAGTCGTACATGTAGAAGTGTTGCACATTTATATATGCGAGGAAAAAGCCCAGATAACAATGAAGGGAAATGTGTAAATTGCGGGGTATCAACACTCCTGATTATGGCAAAATAATATATGATCTAACAAAATATGTACAAAAATCCCAACAGAAACTGTCTGAAGCAATATGAATAATCAGGGACATCCTTGAGTTAAATGAAGAGAAAAAAGGGTGTTAAATACTTGCCATGGGACGTTGAAAAAAGGTGATCAATTCACAGTTAAATAACTATTATTTTTGTGTAAAAATCGGATATACATAAATTATCAGAGGTGTGATGTAGTTGGCCTTATGAAAAGAAAACTAAAGCGCTCCCATAGATCCACCACTAGCCTTGGCATTTAAATTTGAACACGTGATAGTATCGATAGACCTGGAATAAATTCGACAGTCGCCATGTTACACAATAGGGTTAATGCCATGTTTGTGATAAAGGAATTGGTGGGGAAAGGGATGAAATCTAAGAAATTTGTAAATATATTTAGTATCATAAAAATTACCAGTTTTATCAGTCGTCGAGTAAAAAAAAAACTGATCTACAAAAAAAGGTCAAAATCGAGAACGTTAACAATATTTGTGTCCTACTTTCAGATTACTGGATTTTGCTGAAGTTATATGAGTTATTTTGTGTAAAAAGTTTTGAAATCTTAATTTGATAATTTATGATTTCTGTTTTGCAGAACTCTTAATAAATACCCGTTACAGTACTTGACCATGGACCCTCGACGTAGCGCCCAGGATGTGTTACGGTGTGATCTCTGTGAGACACCTGTTCCTCCTATGTATACTGCGACATTTGCCACGTACATCTATGTAAAGCATGTGTGGGGGAACATCTTTCCGAGTTTGCCAAAGAACACAAAATTGTACCGTTTGAAAAGCGAGGATCTACAACTAAATGCCCAAATCATTCTTCAAAAATATGTGAAAATTACTGTGAACAATGCAACATTCCAATCTGTGCGCAGTGCATTTCTTCCACAAAACATCAAGGTCATACATTTGTCTACATAGTGAAAATACTGGAAAAACAGAGGTCAGTTTTACAGAAAGATTTACAAGAATTAGAGAAGTTAATTTTTCCCAAATATCAAGAGATTGCATCAAGTATCCCGGTTCAGAGAGCTATCCTTAAAACATCTTCACAGAAAATTGCCTCGGATATCAGCAAACATGGAGAAGAAATGCACAGACAAATAGATGTAATTATCAAGAAACTAAAATCTGATCTTGATGAAACGGACTCCAAATACTTTTCTGCCTTAAATAAACATGAAGAAGAAATCAAACACATGCTATCTGATATCACACAGACAATTGCAGATCTGAAAAAAATATTAAATTCCGATGACGTCGGCCTTGTCTCTGCCTACAAATCCAGAAATGCTGAATTCAGAAGATTGCCACCTAAACTGACGGCCACTTTACCAAGCTTTTTCCCCCAGAAAATTGACAAGCACAACATATGCAAACACTTTGGCTTTCTATCAGAATTATCTATTAAAACAGAAGAACACAACTACACAATGGACACAGCAGAGAGGTCTCTAATTGATGTGCCACAGATCATCACAGAGATAAACACCGATTATACATATGCTGAAAACGTGTCCTGTCTGAGTGATGAGGACATCTGGATTCAGGGTAACGGCAACGTTTTGAGACTGTACAACATCAAGAGAGAGCTGCTGACGTCAATCAAAACCAAGTCAGGGAAGCGTGCAGCAGACATAGCAGTGACAAGAAGTGGGGATCTAGTATATATTGATAAAACAAATAGAACTGTGAACATAGTGAAGAATAAAGAAATAGAGACAGTGGTCACACTTCAGGGATGGACACCTCGATGTGTCTGTAGTACCTCCTGTGGTGATATCCTGGTTGCTATGAACAAAGATGATTGGAAAACACCATCAAAAGTTGTGCGTTATTCTGACTTCACTGAGAAACAAAGTATACAGTTCAATGAGAATGGACAAGCTCTCTATTCATCAGGTGATTATACTAAATACATCAGCGAAAACAGGTATCTAGATATATGTGTGTCTGATTTGGAAGCACGTGCATTAGTGGTGGTCAACCAGGCAGGGAAATTCCGGTTTAGGTACACTGGTCTTTCCTCTTCTACAAAGGAACTATTCGATCCATATGGCATCGGTACAGACAGCCAAAGTCGGATCCTGATAGTTGATCTTTACCACCACCGTATCCACATTATCGATAAAAACGGCCAGTTTCTACGATTTATTAACAATTGCGATTTGGAGAAACCGTTTGGTCTATGTGTAGACACAAGAGACAATCTCTTTGTGACTGACAACAATTCACGTATAGTAAAGAAAATTCAATATCAAAAATAAACAAAGTGTTCATATTTTCCAATTGCATGCCAATTAAATGACCAGGAATATACATATTGAATGTAAAAAAGTGACAATGAATATGTTTATGTTTAAAACATATCAACATTTACTGAAGATTCCTCATTAAACGCGAGGAATTAAATCCGCATAATTTTGCGAGAAGCTCTTTTCGCAGATTTTAAAATCTCGCCATTATATTCTGAGAGTTAAGATCAATTCTATGTAAGAATCAAAGATTTTTAAAGGGTCTTGCCACGCATAGTCACCAATTTTCCTTGTATTTCATACATGGACACACAGAGGTGTAAAACGCAAAAAACCACTATAAGTTGGTTGCTAGGGGAAACTGTTGCCATAGTAACCGAGGCTAAAGATGGAAAAATGGCAAAACTTACCTACTTTGAAGCCATATTAGAAGGTTTTGCCCACCAATGTATACTATCAAAAATATAAAACAACCTTTATCCTGTTTTCAATTCTTGAAATATATCACAAAATTGATGGAGAAACCAAAACTTTTAAAATGTTACCATGGAAACCGTAAAAAGTATTTGAAATCAGTTTTTTGCGTTTTTTTAATAAGCCGAAATGGGAAACTGTTGAATTTTTACATCAATATCAGTGTCCATGCAATATATATTTTATCATGAAAATTGACATCCGTTGCTTTGGCAACAAGGCCAAAAAAATAGGAAAAACTGAGAATTTAAGATGATTTTAATATGCTTTAATTCCTGATTTTAGAAAATATTTACAATTGGTTTAGTTGAAACTTGTAAAAATACATCTCAACTTTCATTATTTACAATAAAAAGCTTTGTTTTGCAACAGAGAAGTGTTGTTGCTATGGAAAATTTAGTTGCGTAAAAAATCACACAGAAATTCTTACTTTTTGAAAGGTCCATATCAACAGGGTTGACTTTTTTCTTTCCTTTGAAAAATCACAACTGCTTTAAATAGTTAATTCTACTCTGGACACCCCAAGTTGTGCACATTACTCACAATATGTTCTCAAAAAAGCATGAAAATGCCATTTTTATATCTTTACCCTTGGTAACATATACCATGGCAATGGGACCACATAACAACAAATAAATGGTGTTAAGCTTTATTACTCACCAAAGTCTATCAAATTGTCAAGTATGAAGAAAATCTGTGACTATGCGTGGCCACCGAATTTTGATTCTTACATAGAATTGATCTTAAGAACCAGAAGAAATGTAGAAAAGAGTTCCACGTTCGCGACTTTATGTTCCCACGATAAGATACAAACCAATGGGATCGCGGAATTAAGTACTCGCGAAATATTAGGAATTTACAGTAGTTATGGTAAGTGTTAACGTACTAGTATCCTATACTTTATGATCAGGCTTTTTGTAATAACTTATGTGTTATCGTATACTTCTTTTCATCAATTTAACTGACTAAACTATCCACTCATTAATAATTTATATATCACTAGTTAATACATCGTATAAAATGAAGAAATTATTGAAATATGAAAGTTTTTAAAAAGTTATTGTTTTTGTTATATAGGTTGTATATGCTTTTAGCCATACAGAATTTTTTTTCTAGTAAGATGAAAATATCGAAGCTGAGCCTAATTATCTCTAACCGAAGTACATGTACTTTGGTGATTTTTATACATGAAGCTTTGATATCATATCAATTATTTTCAAGATTAAATATAACTGATTTACCTGTTAATTTTATAGTACTGCCAGAAATTGTTCAATGAAACAAGGTTTAAAAAATTTAGTCAGAATTTCTTCTCTTTCGCTAAAAGTCCAATTTTGTTTGAGCCTAAACTCTTTATGTGAAGATAAATTGAATAATTATGTTTTTATATTGCTTTGTTTAACATTCATGCATGCAATAAATCTTATTATCACGCATTACACCAACAAAACAGTCTCAATAAAAAATTGTGACAACCCCTAATTTTTTATATTTTTTGTACAATGTCTGCTTAAAACATGTCAATAAGTATATTGGTTAAAGATGAAAAGGGTTGTTCTGCTTTTAGGTAGACATTTTTGGCAAATAGTGTTTTTAACGATTTGCACAAAAATAGTTGATTTTATGCAATATTCAATATTTCAATAATGACTTGTAATTATGATTTCTTTTTTTCATTAAAAAGATTTTTCTGACAATTCTTTAATAATTAAGTAAAAATTTGAGACTTTTAACTAATTCTATTGCTAGTTGAATTTTTGTGCATGGAAACTACGTCGTAATAGGACGAAAAAGTCAACATTCTAAATTTTTTACCTTTATTTTTAATCAAATAATGTGTTTTTTTTGGTCATATGCTTCATTCAGAAAAAATAATAAAGAGAAATGCAATATCTTTGTCAGTTAGGATTTGAGAACAGAAAGGTCAATAAAAATGCTTTCGCAAAAACCTTAAAGACTTTTTTTAATACAGGGAACAATTTTCTTAAATGTGAGTAGTATTAATAATATTTTGATAGTACTGGGCTCATATAATTTTCATATCAAACGGGATGATTGTATTTTGAACGATCAATTAAACCTTTAAAATAATGTAACCAAGTATTTTTATACATATTTTGTATATTAATATATTTCTTAAAATTTTCTATAATATATATAAAAATTATAAAGTTAAAATGAAGGCATATTTTCATCTGCAAATGTTTCGTCCACATACTGTTGAAACATGGAAGAAGGGCATGAAGATTTCAGCCTCTTCTGTTTCTATATGAATTACAAACGCATTTATTCAGAAATGGAGAAGTATTAATAGTACCTATCTACTGTATATCAATTTATTGTCGTTATATTAAACCCTTATAATATCGTACTATATGAATATTTTTAAAGAATTTTTTTTCATAAATCTATAGAAGTGTTTAATTTATGCGGCAAAGAAAAGTAAGTTTTCCTGTGTTTTACACCTGGATATGGACAGGTAAGGCATCACCATGTGATGTCATATGCCAAGTAGTGAAGTAGTTGGGGCTATATGAGTAGAGGGACGCAGTACAGAGTATCATCGACCATTATACCGTAATTTAAAAACAATTAGAAAAGAGTGGACTATTCACCTGATCCACATTACCAACCGTTATTTACATTTGCAAATATGTTTACTAATATCAAATTATAACATAGTAATAATTTATAATAGATATTTATTTATTTACGATATATATAAAAAAGAGGTTTACAAATTTAATGCCTTTTCATGCATATTAATATTTTGAAACTTGTTACTTACACTGACGCATTTTACAACTTTAAAAATAAGCGTGGTTGTTCCTTTTTTCATGAACTTGTGTGTTGTTGTGACGTTGAATTGTCCTCAAATTATCATTTTAAAATATTCTGTAAATAAAGTAATAGCGGAGACGTACATGAAGACGCTGAAATAATAAAAACAACATACCCCCTTAGTATGTACGGGTATTAATATTAAACAGACACAAGAGAGCTTAAATAAAATCAAAAGAAATTTTGAATAATTGAGAAATTTATATCCTTTTCAAAGAATATTTATATAAGTCACAACTGAGTGTCAATCTTTCAGTTGTGTTGTAACAGATCTATATATTCGTAGAGAGAGAGAGGAGTGTCATTTGCGGGTATCGTCACACTTGATTAGGGTAAAATATTATATCACCTAACAAAATATATTTATAAAGGCAACTGAATGAATTTAAAAAAAAAACTTTAAAAAGACAGTGGGTTAAGTAGAGAAAAAAGGGGGTGTCAATTTATTGAGACGTTGAATAAAGGCAAACAATTTACAGTAATAAAGATAACTACCCATATCGTAAAGTTTTAAGAGTTAGTGGGACGCCCCAATGATCCACCCCTAAGATGGGCGTTTAAATTTGAACACGTGATACTATCGTTAGATAAGGCAGTCGCGATGTAACGGTAGAGAGATTGCAGACATGTTTGTGATTCAGGATCTGGAATTTGTGTGGAAGAGATGAAACGTAAGAATTGTGTATTAATTGATCACCAAATCAACCGTTTTATCAATAAATAACACGTTAAAATAAAAATTGATCGATGAAAAAGGTCAAAATCGAGAACTTAACAATATTTGCGTCCTACTTTCATTTTAATGGTTTTTGCTGCAAGTTATAACAGCCATTTTGTGTTTAAAAGGTTCTGAAATCATAATTCGATAGCTCATGATTACTGGGTTTTTTTTGGCAGAATTCTCAATAAATACCCGTTACAGTACTTGACCATGGACCCTCGACGTAGCGCCCAGGATGTGTTACGGTGTGATCTCTGTGAGACACCGGTTCCCCCTATGTACTGCGACATTTGCCTGATACATCTGTGTAAAGCATGTGTTGGGGAACATCTCTCCGAGTTTGCCAAAGAACACAAAATTGTACCATATGAAAAGCGAGGATCTACAACTAATTGCCCAAATCATTCCTCTAAAATATGTGAACTTTACTGTGAACAATGCAACATTCCAATCTGCGCGGAGTGCACTTCTTCCACAAAACATCAAGGTCATACATTTGTCTACATCGTGAAAGTTATTGAAGAACAAAGGTCAGTATTACAGAAAGATCTACAAGAATTAGATAAATTAATTTTCCCCAAATATCAAGAGATTGCATCAAGTATTCCGGTTCAGAAAGCTAATCTTGATAAAACCTCACAGAAAATTGCCTTGGATATCACCAAACATGGAGAAGAAATGTACAGGGAAATAGATGTAATTATCAAGAAACTAAAATCTGATCTTGATAAAATGGACTCCAAATATCTTACTGTCCTAAATAAACATGAAGATGAAATCAAACATATGCTGTCTGATATCACACAGACAATCGCAGATCTGAGAAAATTGATAAATTCAAATGACGTGGGCCTTGTATCTGCCTACAAATCCAGAAATGCGGAATTCCGAAGATTGCCACCTAAACTGACGGTCACTTTATCAACCTTTTCTCCTAAGAAAATTGACAAACACCAAATATACGAACACTTTGGCTCTCTATCAGAATTATCTATCGAAACAAAAGAACAAAAATACACAAAGGATTCTGCGAGTACTGAACACTCTACACCAGAGAGGTCCCTTATTGATGTGCCACAGATCATCACAGAGATAAAGACCAATCTTCAATATGTTGCATCTGTG
This sequence comes from Magallana gigas, assembly GCF_963853765.1. Taxonomy (NCBI): domain Eukaryota; kingdom Metazoa; phylum Mollusca; class Bivalvia; order Ostreida; family Ostreidae; genus Magallana; species Magallana gigas. Next base: position 25,026,099 of record NC_088862.1, read on the forward strand.
TCCTGTCTGAGTGATGAGGACATCTGGATTAGGGGTAACAGCAGCAACATTTTGAACCTGTACAACCTCCAGAGAGGGCTACTGAAGTCTATCCAAACCAAGTCAGGGAACTGGGCAAACGACATAGCGGTGACAGGAAACGGGGATCTAGTATATACTGATAAAACAAATAGAACTGTGAACATAGTGAAGAATAAAGAAATAGAGACAGTGGTCACACTTCAGGGATGGACACCTCGAGGTGTCTGTAGTACCTCCTGTGGAGATATTCTGGTTGCTATGAACAATGATAATTGGGAAACACCATCAAAAGTTGTGCGTTATTCTGGTTCCACTGAAAAACAAAGTATACAGTTCTCTGACAATGGACAAGCTATCTATTCATTAGGTGGCTATGCTAAATACATCAGCGAAAACAGGAATCTAGACATATGTGTGTCTGATTGTAAAGCCCATGCAGTAGTGGTTGTCAATCAGGCTGGAAAACTACGGTTTACATACAATGGCAACCCATCTACTACCAATGTATCATTATACCCATATGGCATCACTACAGACAGCCAAAGTCATATCCTGATTGCAGATCTTGACAACAACCGTATCCACATAATCGATAAAGATGGACAATTCCTCCGATTCATTGACAACTGTCATTTAAAGAAACCATTCGGTTTATGTGTAGACACCAGAGACAACCTCTTTGTGGCTGAGAATGATGCATGTAAAGTAAAGAAAATTCAATATTACATGTAATCAAAGTGTTTATAATTTTCAAATGCGTGTGAACTAAATGACCATGAGTATTTATATTGAATGTAAAAAATAACAATGAATGTTTATTTTGAAAACATGTCAGAGCATAAAAATGCTATTGTTTAAGTATACTATGCACTATGGTCAGGCTTCTTGCAATAATTAATGTGTTATCGTGCTCTTCCTTTCATGAGTTTAACTGACAAAACTATCTACCCATTTATACATGTAGTTATTATGCCGATTATTACTAGTAAATAAATATTGTGTGTAAAAAGAAATATATATACTGTGTTTCATTAATATTCAAGGGTATCATTTTTCATGGATTAATTGAAAATCACATTTTCAAGCCAACGAAAATTCGTGGCCAATCACCCTATCAGTACAAACTGTTAGTAGAACTTGCACTTCAATGACATTTAATTTCATGGATTAACTTAACAACGAAATCCATGAAAATTGGTATTCAACGAATATTCATGAAACCACAATAATAAAAAGTTTTAAAATGCTATTGTTTTTTAATTACATTATTCATAATCACTAAGGAAAATGTTAATTTGGAATAAAACACAATTAATCAAGATATAGTAATGCCCCTACGACTGCATGAAAAAAAAAGCAGAACAAATCCAATGATTTATGCTACACTGACATATCCTTTTTTCCGAGGTAGATACAATGTAGTATGAATTAGCTCAAGTCTAATTGTTTCTACCCTAGATATTTTGATAAAATTTCTTGCATTTAGTCTTATTACAGTCTGAATTATTTTAGTTAAGATTTGAAATAATATATTTACCATCCCAGTTATCAACATGACCAGGATCGTTGCAAAATTATTCAAATTGTACTTCAAGACACGTTGGAAATATGTTGGGAAAGTGCTTAATTTCATCATTTTTTCTTATTGTTTTATATTTCTGCCCTTTTTCTCAAAGAAATATTAGCCCTTTAGGTTGATCAAAGGATCATATTAAAGTTGATTTTTTTCAATGTCCAATCCCTGTTTATTAGACATATTGCGGTATACATATTGGTGTAAAAATATAATTTAAAAAATGAAATAATTTAGAGTGCTTATTAATTTCCTCTTCTGGTGCCCTTTTGATAAATTTCAAGTGAAAAATTCACAGCCATCTCAATTACAAGAGCAAGTTATACTTATTACTCGGTTTTTTGCATAGTTTACATTTTGAGAATAATGCTGTCAAAAGCGCGATTTTACATTTTACCAGCTGATAATTGTCGTAAATTAATAATTTAAACTGATAAACGACAATTTTGCATTAAAACACAAGGTTAATTATTTAATAGGAAGGAAATCAAAATGTTTATCTTTCGGATTCCCTAAGAATCATTTTTTCAGAATTTGTACATTCACAGATAGGCGATATTAGGTTTATGGTCGTTTTTTTTTTAATTTGTTAACCACCCAGCCTCCTTAGTTTAAGACGAAAGCACTACACCGGCTGATTGTATCGTACGGTCGCATGCAGTATCTATTATACGCATGCCAAATCTAGCTATGAGGGGAACATTGTACATGTACTGTACATTGTAAATCTATATAGTTACATCTACCAAGTAGTATTCCCTCTATTTCTTACGGAAACTTATAGTTAATTCATAGCTCTATAGAAACTCAATAGATTGAAATCTACACGCCTCGTTTATTGATTGGTCGAAATCCAAAGCGGCTGAAACTGACAAGAAAGGTGGCAGGGGATAGTTTTTTTGGTCGAGGAAATGTGAGGCAGATAGTGCTCATATATGTGATCTAATTTTTCAGTGGATTTTTAAATTTGCTAAAATTGGTTTGCACGCAGGGGACACATGGTCCCGACTCTTGAGAATTTTTAAGCATTTCAGAATAAAACAAGTACAACTTACATATAGCATTATATAGAATGGCCAGGGACGGTCTCAAAATTTTCTGAAAAATTGCCCTTTTTTCACATTTTCACGGGTCCAGCACCACGCTCCAGTCCCGAGCAACTGCCATAAACTACCATAGGATTGGTACCTTAATGTATACCCATGCAAATAATCACCAATTAATGGGGGGTCAATCACCTTCTTTTCGAGTGACATTTCGTGTTCTGAACCCACCCTACTTTTCAAGCACAAAACCGAAAGTGAAAATTTTGGCCACAGTTTCGCATTTTCATTCCATATCTGATGAAAAGTGCTACCAGTATTAAAGTGTCATATATCAATGAAATTGACATGAGCTCCTCTATCCACAAAATGAATGCAATAAATATTCTAGCAATTTATACACCTCAAATAACCAGCCAAACCTCAGGTTCTCCCTTTATTTCAAAATTTTGAAAGTGACAGGACCAAACTTGACACGCCCATTTTATCGATTGGTCGAGACCTACAACTACCTAGGAAAAATCACGGACTGCACGAAATAATCATGACGACGTCAGACTCAAAGTCTCACAGGAGACGATTTGGCTGTTTCTTTTAGTTAACGTACTTACGTACATTAACAGTTATTTAGTGAATTTTACTTACTTTTCATAATAAAAGAAAGATGTTAATATAAACAATAAAATGCTTTCTTTGATGATTCATTCGGGTAATGAAGGTAGCGATCATTGCAGAAAAAATTTACATAATCTGCTAACGCGGGTTATGTATTTTTTCTGCAATGTCGCTACCTTCATATCCCTAATGAATCACCAAAGAAAGCATTTTATTGTTTAAATTTAAAAATTAAGGCATTTTGCTAATAAACTACAAATGCCTGTACCGTAGTACTTGCTTACACCTTTGGTATTTCAACACATGCGTGATGATGTCTGTAAGGTATAATTGAATTTTAACTGATAAGTTGTATTATTGTGAAATTAATCAAAAACCTACTTTCATTTTCAAATAGCAAAAATGAGTTTATTACTGGTTTATTGGTTTAACATCCTCCACAAATTATATATTAGGGTTATAAAGTCAAATTTCGTTTTGTAGGTATAAGAAAATACACGAAATTACGTCTCCATGAACCTATAAAATTCCAGCAATCCACGAAAATTGACCCCCACGAAATATGATGATTCTAGAGTATGAATGCAAATAAATGATAATGCATAACCTAGCGTGTTTAACTTCATACTTTATATACCACGACTGGTTGGTTGTAAACATTAGACATTAGTTTGTAAACACTAATGGACAGATTATTGTATTGTACGTCTACAAGTTTAATGGGACCACGTACCCCAGATAGCAAGCTTACGTTGGCCCAACGTTGGCATATGGTTGTACGGTTGGCTACATATCGCTGTTGGTAGAACGACGTTGGACCAACATTGGACCAACGTTGTATTTATCACTGTTGGTAATGTTCCAATATTAGACCAACGTTGTTCATCCATCGTTGGTACATAAACATTGTACCAACGTTGGGCCAATATCAAATTGATCTCGGTGGGCGCAAATACACCGACGGACTAAAATGTGTGTTTTGACTTTTTATATAAATGGTTATTTTACAGATGAACAAGGTATATAATTTCAAAATTGGCGTGTCTTTAGAAAACTATTGACTAACAGTCTTTTATGATTAAAAATATTTAGATTTATTTAATTTAGATTGATATTATATTGAATATTTACAAAAAGCTCAATTGTTGGTATACAAAATTATATTTTTAATGTATAGTGGGTCATCTCTCCACGTTTTTGCTGATTGAAATCGGTTTGTTTTCCAATAGGCCTTAATTAGACTATGAGAAAAATATGGAGCACAGACCCACTCCATAAAAGAAAATGACTTGAAGTTCTAAAAAATGACAGTATTTGCAGGTTTTGATACGTACACGCCTGTTTGAGTCAACATATTCCAAGTATTGAACATACTTATATGTTAAAAATCAATGATTCGTTAAATATATATTGTTTTAAATGGTTTGTTAAAAAATCATCAGATTTTTTGATACTTTAATTTTTTAGTAGCCTGTCCGACCGTGAATGGGCATTTCACACGCCTTATCCACCCATCTTCTTTATTTTTTTCGGTCAGCTGCAACAAAGAGACAATGTACATGTACATATTATCCATTTCATTTTGGATAATTCATCCCTACCCGCTCCTCTTAATATCCGACAATGCAGTTTGTTTTTTGTTTGTTTTTATTTTTAAAGAATAAGATTAGGAAAAAATCGGACAAAGTATATACATAAATAAACAACAATAAAATATAATCGGTTCAACATATTAAGCAGTATATGATAGTTACTAGTTTGTAAAGTGTTTATTTCCGCGCTTCCGCGGGGTATCATCTAGTGTATATAATATTGAACATGTAATAACGCAGATGTTTGGCTGATGAGTGACTACAATCTTTGTCCTTCCCAATGAGAACACCCTGACTTATTTTATGTTATTAAAAAAGACACTGATAAGAAGATGAAAATTAAACATGCATGATTATAATAATTGTCATTCCTCGATTAATAAAATATTTTCTGGCTCACCATTTTCAAAATATGTATCATAATCCTTTTCTAATCAACAGTCAATATTATAACTAAAGAAGAAATCCCGTGCATAAATTCTGACTGTAATTTTTTTTTAATTTTTCTATAGTTTTATATGGAGCACTTCTTCTAAAGGTGTTTGAAATACAGTCTAAAATTGGCCAAAACCATTTTAATTCCGTTTCGAAATTGGGATCTTCAAAACCGGCCTCGGCCCTGAATTACTGCATGTTTATTACAGAAGACTCCTCACACACAGGCTCCTGACAAAGGTAGAGAGTATATATTTTTTCATTATCAGACAAATAAATAAATCCAGGTTCCTGTGTCCACACGTACATTTACAATGTACAGCTATATAGCTAGGGTACACAGAAAGTCATATGCGAAACGTGATTTTGAATAGGGTCGGAAATTCTCGTCATGTGACCCGCGAGATATAACGAGAAAACGTACTTCCGGGCAGTTGCTGCAATAATGGCGCTATCAATAATATACTGGGCGCGATATGTAGATGGTCATACAAAGCTTACTAGGAAGAGCGAGAAAGCCGTGGATAGCGCCAGGGTGTTAAAGTTCGTTTTAGACAAAGAATATCACGTGATATCGGCGGTGGTTCAAGCTTCAATGCGAGACACTTCATACAAAGTTCAGGTATGTACAAAATATTTAGCCGTCTTCATCCCTACATTTAATCAACCAGGGTAAAACTATGCATCGAATTTTTTCTTTAAGTTAACAATATCGCTTTCTGCGATCAAGAAATGTGCTACATTGTATATTTTTAACCTTAAGTTCGTCATTGTTGCCGTTGTAAATAACCCCTACCCCCACTTTTAGTCTTTAATAGATATATTTGTTTTTAATAATATGTATAAGTATTTCCCACTATAAATACAATATGTCAATATATTCATACACGCAAAGTTGCTTCACAGACATTTCATTAATTTTTTACAAAGATATTTCTGGAAAATGAAGATGATGATGCAGGAACAATTATATCATCAACCTGTGAATGCCCTATGGGTCAGTTTCGCTGCCACCATGTAGCTGCTGCACTTCTGTTTGGGTAATCATTACTAATCTATTATCATACACATGTAAATCAGCATTCTTGTGTTAATCATGGTTGTAATAAGTGTTAAATGTATATTGTCAGCTGATTTTTTGCATTCCAGTGTCTATTAAGTTCAGTTTAAAGAATAAATCTATATGATAGCTTATCTAAACATTGGGATTAATGATGATATTTAAGATATAAAAGAGCAAGTAAGACAGATGTGAAGTGCAGCTGGATCAAGCATCCAAAATCGGCACCTCCCAAATCCACAACAACCATGGCGGAAATGTATCCACCCAGGCAACAAGATTATAGGTAAATCACCAGGACACTTATGCAATATATTTTGTTAAAATGTCAGTGCTAGGCAAAATCAGATTTTTATAAACCATAATTATACCATTTCTATAAAATGTGAATTCAGAGCATTAAAAAGAGAGATGACAGATGCCGACAGATCATATTTGTATGATCAGCTAGGTCTTTTGGGTAGATTTACAGGTTTGATCAACAATTATCATTTTATCCCTGTTTGAGGGAAAACTGTTTCCTCTATATGAGGCCCTTTTATTTTTACGTAAATATTGTATTAATGTTGTGCATGAATATGAATTTATTTTCAAAAAAGCCTTTGTTTCTTTCAGTTTGCATGTGCATGTAACAAAAATTATTGAACTTTTCAAGCTGAACACCTTTTTGTAAATATGCATTAATTGTCCGCCATATTTCTCTTTTACCACTGTTATCCCTACATCCCCTTTAAAAGCTGCAGCTCTCATATCAGTTAAAAGTATATCGGTGAAGAGGTCTCACCCGTGAGGATGTAAATCTTGCTTCGCAATGCTATTTACAAATAGAATTTGCACATATAATATTTAAAGAAATAAATGCATAAAATCCAAAGACCATGAAAGGAACACTAAATGTCGGCCACAAGTTAAAATCAAAGGGTTTATATAGCTGTAGATAGATACCTGTGTGACTGTGCTTATTTACAGGTGGTGTTCAGCTTTAAGAAACATTCATTAAATGAATATTTCAACAACTGATATGTAAAGAAAATTATCTATGCAGGAAAAATGATCTCGCAACATAATTCATCTTTCTGTTAAATATGGTTAACCTAATGATATATATTCCAATTGACACAAGCATTGTCGAGAAATTTTTTTATCAAGGCAATATCATTTTTTTTTTATATACATAATTGTCACACTTACACCTATATTGATTACACATGTTCATATGAAAACTATGACATCCTTTTGTTGGCCATATGATTTCTTTATTTAATCTTTGCAGCTATGCATTGGATTTTGTCTAAAGAACCTGAATGTGAGGAAATGCCAGCATTACTTATTGAGGACCAGCTTACAAGTGAAGAGTACATGAATGCCCAGTGCAAGTCTTCATATCTGAGGTACTTTTGAAATTATAATACTGCTCTCTTTCTCTCTCTCTCTATCTCATCTCTCAATCTATAAATATGTAATAATAATTTTTTTTTCTGGTTCATTGCAATAGGGATAAGCTTGTTATTTCTTCGGAAAATGTCATTAAGACTGCATGGATGACTACAGGTCAACGAGAGAATTCGTTATGGGCAGCTGTTCGCAAGTTACGAATAACTGCATCAAATTTTGGGCAAGTTATCGGAGCAATCAGGAGAAATCAGTAATTCATTGATTTCAACATATATTGATTTCTTAAATAACTATAATCTTTTATCTAAATCTTTTTTATTATAATAAGAAATAATTTAGAATCTTAATTTTATTTTTAGGCTAACTTTATCCTTGAAGAAAAGGTTACTCAGTGCTTACAATCTTGAGAAGAGACCTTCTATTCAGTGGGGACTTACACATGAAAAGGTTGCAATAGATAGCTATTGTAAGCTTTCAGAGGTGTCTGTATTGCAGACAGGTAAACATTTATACTGTCAAACTCAAATCTTGGCATAAAACCTGTTCATCTTCAATGTTCATTTGAATCATTATTATTGATTGAATCATTTTTTTTTAATTATGTGATATGAAACTAATTTATGATACAGTTTATGAAACATTTTATTTTACTTTCAATTAAAGGTATTTGGCTCCATGAATCAGGAGTTCTTGGAGCTTCTCCTGATGGATTTGTCCAGGGTGATCCTAAAACGTGTAATATGAATGTCCACCTTCAAAGTAAACTGACAGCATCACCAGCAATTTTAGAGGTGAAATGTCCGTTTTCAGCAAGAGCGATGTCCATAAAGGATGCTTGTGCAAACTTGAAAGATTTTTTTCTAGGTAGGTTCAGAGATTGATTAGAAAGATTTGCATACAAAACATTCATTATGTTGAGGTTAAAATTAAATCTGTATGTTACCAATAACCCATCCTTAGGTTTGATTGCGTTAATGAAACCTAGTAAATTTTAGCTCTTGTGAGTTTTTCTTTAATAATTTTTCTTAATATTTTAGAGTGCGACTCTGAGGGCACTTTGCGTCTCAAAGAGAGCCATGATTATTGGCATCAAGTTCAAGGCCAACTTTATCTAACAGGAACTTCATGTTGTGATTTCGTGGTTTGGACACCAGTCAGTATGGAAGTTATTCGCATTCTTAAAGATGACTCATGGCAATGCCACTTGAAAAACATGATTGAATTTTATTTCAATGTTTTTTTACCCTCTCTTAATTAAAAACTTGGCAGACTGTAATTCAGAAATTTTCTATTTACTGTTTATTTTCCTATTGATACATTAAATTACTCTAGACAAAACAATTCATTTTGTTTAACTGTTTAATTCTGATCAAAGCAAACATCAGCATGTGTCAGTTCACAGTTTGTAAAAGTGGTTAATAACGAAATGACCTTAACTACACATCATCATTCATGTAGTAGTGTACAGCAAAAGTTTAACAAGTGCTACATATATCTACACTCTGCCCCAGATTATTATTTCCAACACCTGTGTTCATCATTTGACAAGATGGAAGAGGTGTTTCAAAATATTTACATTATAAAATATTTTGAACTTTGAGGCATTAATAAATAAAAAAAATAAATTTACTATAGGCCTAAGCAAAATGTCAAAGCAAAGATATCTTTGGACATGGTATAAGACATGGTCTGAAGCTCAGAATTACACTAATTAGGAATTTCATATTTATCGGCTATTTCCTTCAGTAGGGGAGATTGCAAATTTACAAGTGCCACACATAATTGAAAAATCTTTGTGGACAAATGTCTGTATTGTGAAGGTATATGGTCTAGAATACAGTAGTTCTTGATTCTTTCATTTGCACGCTCCACGTGAATTCGACTTCTCCCAATCTTGTAACATAACTGTGCTTCTTCCTTTGTAAAATGAGATTTTGATGAAAGGAAAGGTGGTATGTTTAATGTTACACCTGATGGAAGTTTGTCGAAAATGTTAAACCCCTTATCTGCAAGGATCATGTCACCTGGCTTTAACATATCCAAAACTCCACAATGATCGACTATGGCAGCATCAGAGGTGGAACCAGGATAGAGTTCGGAACAATACACAAGTGCCCCGTTTGGTGCTACACAAGTAACAGCCTTTGCTGTATGGCGACTTTTATAGTTGCTATAAGATAAGGACTGGCTGTTCATATTTGAGGGTACATCCTGGGTAATCTCTGTGGCATCCATAGCGATTCTTGCCGAGGAGAACTCCTCGAATGATTTTGGCATTGATCCTTTGCACTTTAACTGGGAAGGTATTCCTACAGTTTTCATCACTCCTTCGAATAGAATTTCATGAAGCGCTGCAACATATGTATTGAAGATATTGGATACTGTAGATTTGCTGGTGTTGAATCTTTCCGCCAAATCTAGATCCCTGAGATTCAGACGCAATTTCATAAGGGTCATAAGGAGTTGGTCACTGGTACTAAATCCTTGTACTGTCCATCCACTGAAATAGTTAAATGGACGCATCCTCTCCAAAACATTGACCAACACATTGAATACCTCGGTGGGAAATGATGTATATAATAGCATCTGTAAATTAAAACATGCATGTCAAATAATTTTATTCATACTATCACTATATTACATGTGATATACTTTTAGTTAGGAATTTTAACCATCTTTTTCAGGTAGAACTAAAAGCTCTATCAGTACATGCAGTATGAAAATGTTATGTTCTACCTGTGAAATCATAGTTATATAGAACAAATTAATCTTTAAGAACTACAATGTATATATATAATTTACAAAATCAACAACTCGATACATTATCTTTTTTCTTTAAAAAAAAACATGTATAGAACAGTCAATTTGAATCTGTGGAATACACTCGTGTAACAAACCTTGTCTGGGTCTTGTATTATGTTTCTTATGGTAAAAGGTTGTTTTCTTAATCTTAGAGATTCTAATTCTCTTTGGAGGTCTTTGACTTTTTCTTCCAAATCATTTACACTTTCTGTAATGTTAACAAAAGCTATAAGCAATTTTTTCTTTAAATCTTACTTATGTTGAGAAATGTTTAATAGAGAATATAAGCCTTTGTCTGCAGGCATATAATAGAATAAGTTAATATGCCCATTTCCTCCAACTATAGACATACAGAAAATTGTTATAGAAACTTCATTTTTACTGTAATGTCATATTTTGAGTAATGAAATTTGAAGTTTGCTCATATTTTTCTTTCCCTAATGATTCAAATTATAATTAAGTAATTAATTTATCTAAGAACATGTGTACCCTCTGATGTCTCCGGTAAAGAAACAGCATAGCAGTGATCATGATCAGTGTTGGTGCCTTGCACATCTTTGGACAATGTTTCCACAGGACCTGTTCTATCTGCAAACCAAACAAATTAATTTTATGGTTTTTTTTGGTCATTAATGGTTTCATTGTGAAAATGTTTATACTCCATTCTTTATTCACATATATTATTAATTAAGAATATCTCATTTAAAACTTTCGCAAGCAAGACCAAGTATTCTGATGTTTCTGCATGGGAGTAAAGTGTAAGAATATGAAAAACGTATAACCTTCAAAGGAATCTGGAGCATCATTACAGTGTTCATGGTTTGATTTTGCTTTCTCTTCTATTTCTCCTTCAACAAGTCTAAGTCTGTAAAATTGAATGACATACTGTTGCATTTTTTTTTTTTGAAAAATAAAAACACATTTGCTTCATGTGATTTAAATTGTACCAGTACTTGGAATCGTAAATTATTGTTGATATACATTATTGTGTACAACTTCCTCCCTTTAAGGAGAGAAGGGATATTATTATAAGTTCATAAGTAAAAATTAAAATTCTCTATCCTACAGCTCAGTGAAATTGTCAAATAAGTAAACACAGAGAGAGATGATTGAGTCAAAAAGTACAAGTCAAGAAGAGTGCTTCCACTGTGTAAAGTAGTACATAAACTTAAACTATTCATGGTCAATGTAGAGTTCTAAACATTTTACCTTTTTGGCTTAGAATGGTCTGGAAAGCAACCAAGATTTTTGCTATAAGCAAAAATTGTTGGTCCATTTTCCTTTACACCATCCTTAAAATGACAGCTACACAGCCTGTCGTTGGCGGTATAGTCTCTATCTGCTCTCCTGTAAAGACAAGATTAACCATGTTAACAGAGGATTTTAACATAGGTATAATACAAACTGGACCGCCATCTTTACAAATATTTGGTGGTGTTTTTTTTATTTCTTAACTTTCCTTTTTTTAAAGATTTACTATTTGTTATTTCCTTAAAATTTAAAACAATTCAAAATGCCTATTGCGCCAATCACCCTCATCAACCTAGCTATTCTTCTCTCGCGCACAAACACATCACATGCATCCAACTATATTTAATATTATCACAAAAGAATTATGCTGCAAATTTAACTCAGACTTGGCGATGTAAAGTACAGTTTGAAAGATCTCGTTACAAAACTAAATCCATTAACTTTTCACGTGGAAATGACAGTACAGTGGACTTTAGCATACACACTGCACCGTGACCTTGATTTACGCTTTTCTTATCTACTTTCAAAATAAAACAGGTGAAATTGCATATTTACCTGCACCTCTGTATCCACTTATTCCTTTCCTTCGGATTTGTTGGAAATCTAAACAAGCTGCACGTTCTTTTCGCCCCTGTCATATGATTGCATCCGAATGCAAAACATAGCGGCATCTCGTCTGCTGCCCGGAAGTTGTAAATCGAAAGTGAAAGTAAACGAGACTTTCCGACCCTATTCATATGATCAAACAGTAAAAATATATATATATATATAAGCAGTAATGGGTATAGACAGATCCGAAACAGAAAAATTATAGTGAGTCTCTTTTTGTAAATTATCTATTGTATTGTGTCTATTTCAGATGTATGACACTTTATAGGAGTTGCCCAGATGAGCAACGTGGCGCATGGGCCTCATTTTATAAAGAAAAAGGTCTTACTTATTATAATACTTCAAACAAATGTATGCATAAGTTGAAAGGGTCTTAAGGACTAGGAACTAACGGGATATTTGCTGTGAGGATTCATTTGCATATCTCTATGATATTAAAAACATGTTTGCTGGCAACCGGAAAATAAATCCGATATCAGTTTAACTTTTGCTAAAAACGGAAGTTTTGGCGGCTAATTTTCATAATATCCAAACCAACCATGGATATGTTATGGAGTGAGAAATTTTGGTTTCCCGAAGGAGTAACTTGGTTAGATTTGCGAAATGACGACCCAAATATTTATATTCCACAGATTGAAGATATAGGATTACTATCGATGTTTATCGGACTTGTTCTTCTTATCATTCGGTTCTTGTCCGAGAGGTATGCATTCCGAATTTCCTCAGCTCACCGGACATTTTAGTTTGTAATGCATGCATGATATCGTTTGTGTACTACATTTTAAAATTGAAATATCTTGATTTATCATTTAATATTTTATATTAACCCTGCACAATTTCAATGAAATTAAAACTTTCAATGGAAAATTAAAAAAAGAAGAAAAAATGTTGTGTCAATTCTGCATGTTTTAATGTTATGCGGGCTAAAATACAAACCGTCAGTTATATAGGCCAACCTTATAATTATTATGATTGTGTACTAAGCATTTTTTTGTACCACACAGTGACATAACAGTACAATATTTATTTAAACCTTATTAATTCAAAGTTGATTATGCATCAGAGAACAAAATCATAGCATCCAATGTAAGTGAACAACTGATTGTTTGCATGCAGTCTCATTTGATAATTTGGTCATAGAACCAGGTAGTTTAACAAGTTGCTTCTGTTGTTTTATGTTTAAGCGTACACTCCTTGATTTGCTGTCCAACACTAAGACTGAGTGAGCTTGCAATTTAAAGGATATTCCCCTAGCAATTAAAAGGATATCTCCCTAGCAACATGTAGCAATAAAACGATATCCCCAATATTAATCTCCTTAAAAATGTGTTTCCATAGCAGTATCAATATTTACCCTCAATATTTCATAAATATGTGTATATCTGCAATCTTTTATGTATTCACCTGCCTAAAATGTTCAGTTACTCTGTAAAAAAGGTAATAAAATTGTACATGCGATTGAAGGGTGGATGAGATTGTTATTATAATTGTAGGTTGATAGTGATTCCTATTGCAAAATGTTTGGGAATCAGGGTGAGGAAGAGCCTCCCCCTGTCTCATGTTCCCGAGCTGGAAAAGCTGTACAAATCCAAGAAGACAACTACTAAATCCATCAAGGTGAATATCTCTCTCTCTCTCTCTCTCTCTCTCTCTCTCTCTCTCTCTCTCTCTCTTATGCTTGATAAACAGGAAGCTGAAACTTTGTTCAGTTGAGCTCACACTATCTGTCATTCAGATCTTTCTTTCTCTTTCCCTGTCTCATATCTCTTCCTTGTTTGAAAAGCTCAAGAAAAAAAACTGCTACATGTGAAACTGTTTTTATCCTCAGCTTTTACCATCTGTCTTTTAAAGTAATTTTCCTCTCTCTTTTTTCTTTCCATTCTTTCTTTCTCTCTCCATTTTTCTTCCAATGGTGTTCCTACTTTTCTATCTTTACATCTAATATATCAAAGTATCAACTTATTGAGGTATTGTAGATAGTGACTTCTTTGAATGCAGAGATATATTTTTTATTAATACACATATAAGATTAATCTGCATGTAGATATGCATTACCCCCTCATTTCTCATTCTTATCTCAGTATCTCACCAATATGTAACTATATAACCATGTATTATAAGTCCCAAGGACATGATAATGGATTTTGTAGAATTGTTTCTAGTACATACATAAATACTAAAGACTAATTAGATCTCCCAGCAAACACTGTTAATAAAAGTACCGCATATATGTTTAATGGATTTTGCGGAATCTTATCCACTACATGTATTAGGACTTTAGATCTCTCGACCAGACAGTTTTATCATAAGCTCAACAGAAATTAAGGAATCTGTAGAATCGATTTCACTACATACATCAGACCCCAGGATCATGAAGCAATCTCAGACTTCAGTAATTAAATGTTTTACTCGCTGTACTAATGTCTCTTGATTAAAAAAAAAAACTGACATAATTTAAATGCTATTAAATGTGTTTTGATATAACGTTGTTACAAATTTCAATTGTCATTTCATGACAAACAATCATATTTTGATTGACTGAAATTTTGACTTAAGTCTGAAATTACTTCATGATCCTGAGGCCAGGACTTCAAAATCTTCTATAAAATGCTCAATATCCCCAGGCTTAATGGATTCTGTAGAACCCAGACAGTATACTACCATTCTTCTCTCAGGACTTATGACATTGACATTTTCAGGAGGTCACAAAGAAGACAGAGTTGTCGGAGAGACAGGTGCTGCGCTGGCTCAGACGACGGGGGAAACAGGACAGTCCCAGTACCATGCAGAAATTCACTGAGTGCAGGTCAGTGCTCCACATCCTTAAGCCATCACTCAGCAACCTTAAGTCATCACCCAGCAACCTGAAGTCATCACATATATCTTAAATTAAGTTATCACATAACAACATTTAGTCACCACCCAGCAACCTTAAGTCATCACCCAATAACCTCACATCATTACATAGCAACCTTAAGCAATCACACAACAGCCATAAGTCATCACCTGGCAACTTTAAGTCATCACGCAACAACTTCAAGTCAATACCCAAAAACCTTAAGTCATCATTCAACAACCTTAAGTTATCACCCAGCAACTTAACATTAGGTCTCAATGTCCTTTAATCAAAGACCTTAAGTCATTACATCTCATAACAACCTTAAATCATCACTTAGCAACCTTAAGCAATCACACAACAGCCATAAGTCATCACCTGGCAACTTTAAGTCATCACGCAACAACTTCAAGTCAATACCCAAAAACCTTAAGTCATCATTCAACAACCTTAAGTTATCACCCAGCAACTTAACATTAGGTCTCAATGTCCTTTAATCAAAGACCTTAAGTCATTACATCTCATAACAACCTTAAATCATCACTTAGCAACCTTAAGTCATCATGGAACAATCTTAAGTCATCACCATCACCCAGCAACCCTAAGTCATCACCCAGCAACCTTATTAACCCATCATATAACAGCCTTTAATCATCACAGTTGTTCATACTTATACATGCTGTCCATGTTATAATATATAATATATATGATTTGAATTCTCCAAAAACTAATAATATTGAACTTTATTTGTTTTCCCTAATCTCTAGGTTTGACTTCAAGGTCAATTTTTATGTTTTTTAAGGTTGAAATATGTGCTAGCATTTAAGGTTTGAGTCTTTAAGAACAGAATTAATTTTCCTAATTATGCAATATATCTATGTAAGGTATAATCTGAATTCTCCCAAAACTAATAAAATGAAAATTTATTTTGTATTTGGTGATATCAAGGCCAGACTTCAAGGTCATTTGGGGTTTTTTAGGTCAAAATTAGTGTCTAAAAACCAGGGGTCGTATGCATAAAAATTCTAAGATTTAAGAATATGCTAAGCATATGCTAAAGAGTTGAGAAGTTTTATGCAACATACTAAGCAATATGCTAAGTCAAATTTCAATTCTGCTTAGTACAAATTCTGTACTTAAGAATATGCTTAAGCAGTTATGAATTTTTATGCATACAACCCCAGAATATTTTTCAACCATCCAGCTCTTGCTTTGTGTGATTAAAATTCTTTCACATTAAATAATAAATAGTAATTTACTTAATTCCCATTTGGTGATATGAAGGTCAGGCTTCAAGGTTTTTTATTTACCTGTATTTTTTCTCAAGGTCCAATTGAATGTTTTTTTCAACTTACTTGATATTTCATGATCTCAAGGTCTTAATTTATGGTACAGTCAAACTTTGTTGTATCAAACTAGATGGGACTGTTTAAAAATCTTTGAGATATCCGACATTGTCAGAGTATTTGAGATATCAAGGGTAAAATACTTTAAAAAATAAGTGGTTGGGAGTTACAAATCACTTTGACATATCCATTGTATTCAAAATAGCAGTGTTTGAGATATCGAAGTTCAACTGTATATTTTATTTTTAGGGTCAAAATTTGTATTTAAGGAACAATTTTTTTTCAACCATGCAGTCAGTATTACTAAAGTATTTAAAAAGAGGACAATATTTTATGTACCTAACCATATATTAATATTATATGATTTTTATGATTTTAAAAGTCGATGATATTTTATGTACCAGGTATTAAATGATTTTTATGATTTTGTTGTTGTTTTTTCAGCTACCACTTCATGTTCTACAGTGCCATGTTTATTTACGGCGTATGTGTACTATGGGATGTAAGTAACACAATTAAATGGGATAGATTTTTATCAATAAGCTTTTAACAGAATCTGATGTCTGCTTTTGTCAATTAAAAACAATATACTTTATAAATATATGATTAGGTTTGTTACTGACTGACTACAGAAATCTATTGGGTTGACCAGTCTCATAGACTGATCAACCTGATATATTTCTGTAGTCAGTCAGTAATTTAAAAACAAACCTAATAAGTGTTTCGTTTTACCGAGGACTATGAAGTGAGACATTTACTTCAAAAGAAGCGATGAATTATGTAAATCTTTGTTAAACTACGGTAAGAGTGGTCTTAGGCCTTACATCTTTTTCTAATATTGATATTAATTCCTCGCGTTTAATTAGGAATTTACAGTACCTCCCTCTGCTCTGTTTCAGAAACCTTGGTTCTGGGAGACAAAGAATTGTTGGATTGGTTGGCCCAAACAGGTTAGATTGATGGTTAAATTTGTTTTGATATGACAATTCAGTTGAAGAGTAACGTAAATTGTTGTAGATATACTGATAGAAAACAAATAAGCCTTTATTATTTCTTTGTGTTCAGATTTGTACTTCATGAACAGTGTTATTCATTCATGCATTCCTTGAACAAGGTTAAATTCATAAATGTATTTCATGAACAGGGTTATTCATACATTTATTTCTTGAACAAGGTTTGAATCATACTAAAGTCTTGTATTTCTGGAACAGGGTTAAATTCATATATGTATTTCTTGAGTATACCTGCCTTTCTTGAACAGGATTAAATTCATAAATGCATTTCTTGAACAGGATAAATTTCATGCATGTATTTGTTGAACAAGGTTAATTGTACTTGTATATCTTGAACAACAGCACGTATCCCAGGGTGCCTACTGGTTTTACATGATCGAGCTCGGCTTCTACTGGAGTTTGACTTTCACCTTACTATCTGACCACAAACGAAAGGTAAGAAAGGGCTCATGATTTTGAGATTTTGCAGAGCATTGAAATCTCTTGGCATTGTCCAAAATATTGCATCTATTATACAGTGCCAGCAATACATTATTAATATATGTACATTTTTCAGGGTTTTCGTTTTGGAAAATACTATGAAATCAATTCAATTTGTATTAATAGTTCAGTATATTTCATCACTGAAGCAAATTCCATACTTTTTGGGCATAATTGTGGTTAAATTTGTATAATTATTTAAAATTATAATACACATGATACATGTAATGTAAAACTGTTAAAAAATTTAATCATATAACTGCTGAAACTATATTAATACACCGTAAACCAACTTTTATTCACGTGCATTAAAATTTGATAAGGTTCGCAAGAGTCTAGTCTAAGTGAATATTCTTGCCATGAACCAGTCTTTGATGATGGTTAGCTAATGAAGGGGATGGAGGTGCATCATTTTTACATAATGATAGAGTAATAAATGTGTATATAATGAAAAAACTGCATATGTACCTTTTGAGGTATTAAGATATATAGAACCATTTTAACAAGAGCTTGGACTTTGGGTAGTTGAGTCAAACGGCAATGTGATGTAGGCCTGTCTATTTCATTGCAGGCCACTCAGCCATGGCCCTTTGAAATCAACAGGATTTGTCTAGCTTTTGAGCTAAGACTATGCAATCGGTGTATATTTCGCTTGAAACCAGCGTCATTTTAACTTGTTTTGAGTCAAGGACCTGGTTTTGACACAAGAAATAGATAGATGTAATTGCATTTTGAAAAGCATTTAGTTTATGTGCCATTTTAGTTTAAAAAATATTTTTAAAAATTAATACTGTTGTACAAGAAAGAACCTTTTAGTACATGTACCAGTACACTGAATAGATATAAAATTTGCTGATGATAGAGAGAGCTTAGAGGTTCATGATTTTGTTTATCTTTTCAAAAAATGATTTAACTTTTGGCTTTAAAAACCTAATGTTTAATTTTTTCTGGCCTAATGCTTAAGGAAAAAGAAATCATAACAATTTATATTGGTCTTTAGAATATTCAGTTTTCAAATATCGTATGTATAATTTATATAAATGAAAATGTTTAATTAATTATGCTGTAAATGTACTTTATGTTAGACACAAACAAAAGGTAATTATAGAACATATATCAAAATGGTATGAGACTATATACATATAGGTATTGATGCATGAAGCATGCCGTGTAGTACTCTACAATTCAATTAATTTTAAAATTAATTAATACATTAAATGCTTTTATTGAGTTCTCTGCAAGTCTGAGGGCCTCTTGCATTGCAGAAAAATGTGTAAATTCTTTAACAATAATACAATAATTTGCAGACGAATTGACATAAGCCAGTTAATGATAGAATTTTCACAAACATATTTCTTAAGAATGAGTGCATGCAGAAAATACACAGTATAGATGGAAATATATATTTAATTGTATGTTTGTAATTTATTTGAATTACTACATGAAAATAAAGAAAATGAATTTTTTAAAATATTAGAGAATTTGAACTTTCTCTTTGACATTTTCAAAATAAAAGATCTAATATATGTTAATTTTTTCTACATTTGTATGTATGTTATACAAGTACATTTTGACATGGCTCTCTAAATTAAACACATCACATGTCCTCAACCATCTCTAATGATATGGATCTTGAATGATATATGATACTTGCTCTGATACTATAGTTATATTAAGATTTATGCAATTTGCACAATATATATGGTATACTTCCCTGTGAATATACCCATTAACTGTAAAACACATCTCTCTTTCTGCAAAACTAAAAAGTACCCGGTACTAACCTTGGAATTTCTTTTGGGTTTGGATATCATTGTGGCAGTCCAGATTTAGCTCTAGCTGTGTTACATATCTCCTTTGTACTTGGATTTAGGTAAATTTAGGTAAATTTCTGGTGACCATTAATTCTGTAGTATGAAACATTGATTCGTCCTTTTAGACATTTAAAGAATGTTTATCTATTAGCAGTTTAAGGAGGCTAGATGGTCAACAAATTAACACTCAGACTTTCCTTCAGTTTTCATGTATGATTTGTATACTGTTGAGAGTTGATAACTATAAGAAATATGGATAAATGTTCTGCGTTCGCGATTTTATATTCTCGTGATTTGATTAAAAAAACAGCAGGATCGTGGAATTAAGTACTCGCATAATATAAGGAATTTACAGTAGATGTGAACTATCATTGAGTAAATATAATAATTATCTTTTAAAATTTGAATATTTAAAATAGTTACTATATACATCTTTAAACAGAACTCTTTTTCTTAGGAGTATCATATAGTCTAAAAAATTGCCACAGCCATCCAGCCTTCTTAAGATTGCATGCAGTCAGTAAGAATAGTAGCTGTACTGTACTTATGGTGACATGCTTTAGTCTGACTTGGCAGGACTTTAAAGAAATGGTGGTCCACCACCTGGTAACCATAGCGCTGCTGTACTTCTCCTGGTGCTGTAACTTTGTGAGGATCGGTACGCTGGTTCTGGTGGTTCATGATGCCGTGGACTACTGGATGGCGGTAAGTCAGAGAGAAAGAGAGCCGGACACAGGGAAAGGATCTAAGAAAGAGAGACAAATAGACAGATCTAAGAGACAGTATGACTTTGAGACAGACAGAAAGACAGATCTGAGAGAAAAAGAGACAGACAGATAGATCTAAGAGAGACAGACAGACAGACAGAGTAATCAGGAAGAGAGAGAGAGAAATCTACTCAAAATTATATTTGGAGAGATAATTTCACTGTAATCAGAAAGAAAGAAGAAAGAACCAGAAAACCAACAGAATGATAAAACTATATTTAAAAAAATTAATTCCTTCTGTGCATGTGCTTGGCAATGCCATAATATATATTTACATGAATTGTGATTACATATTATAAAAGGTATTTTATGTGATTTAGACTGCTAGGCAATGTTTGTTACAGGCAGCCAAAATGGCTAAATACTGCAAGCGACAGATGCTGTGTGAATTCTTTTTCATCGTCTTTGTCATTGTATGGATCATCACCCGGCTTATCATATATCCATTCTGGTAGGTAAAGTGTGGAGAGAGAGAGAGAGTTTTGCATGATTAAATATGCAGTTGAAATGAAGGTCAAGACATCTATCCAGCTTTGGAAAGAGAGTAAGAAGGAACAGAAATATAAAGATTGTCACTTATATGTAAAGAGATGGAGAGAAAGAATGCAAGAAGAAAAAATCAAAAAGATAAGATCAATGCTTAATCAGTATTTTAACTTTGTACAGGGTGGTGTACTCGTCCAGTGTTGAGGTTTACCAGATAGTGGGCCACTTCTACTCAGCCTACTTCTTCAACATTCTGTTGGTGGTACTTCAGATCCTGCACATTTTATGGAGCTACATGATCTTCAAGATTATCATGCAGAAGTTTACCGAGGGAGAGGTAAGAGTAAAAAGGACACCGAGAGCTGTCAAGGCCAAGAAAAATTAACATTTTATAAATTGAAGCAGAAAATATATTCAATAAAGATATATGTTTATATAGTTTCTCAGGCCAAAAATTCTAAGATTAATTGTATAATGCAATAGACAAGTATTATATATTAATTTTTTGTTTATTTATTGCAAGATTTGTAAAGGGAAATAACTATTTTTTTTTTTACGAACCAGGACAAGCATATCAGTCCCCTTTCTTTGAACTTCATATGATCATAATAATAACAATCTCTGTGACAAAAATGCCATGCTTTTCCTTTTATTTACAGCTTAAAAAGGACAGCCGCAGTGAATCGGAGTCCAGTACAGATGACGACACCACCGCCTCCGAAGATGCCGCTGAATCACCACAAAAACGCCGCATGGTACCCAGACAGAGATCCAAAGGCGTCAAGGATAACTCCTATTAGAGCAACACAAGATACCGTCATTGGAACATTCCCTCAGGCTTTGCTTTGATTCTTTGTTTAGAATTATGTGCTTTGAATCTAAGATGGATATATGAAGGCTGGTTTTGCTCAGAATTTTTCTTATTTCTTCTGAATGTGTACATATGCAAATAGTCGTAATTTATTTTTATTTTTTTGTATTTCCTCATAGAATGGAAAATGTGCTAGAGTATGCATTCAACAAATTTTTCTTTATTGGTGGTTTATAATGATGTTGGTATAAAGCTTCAAATGGTAGTTCTCTTTGAAACGCTAATTTTTACAGGTTTTTTTTTAAAGCTGCAATGAAAATCTACCTTCTTGTAGTAAAGAGTATGATATCATACTGAAAAAGACTTCATGTTAATGTGTTCAAATTATTTTTAAGGAACAAAAATTGAATCTCCTATTATGCAATTGTTATTTAAAGAAAACATAAAGGGTCGAATTTTACATTTATTTTTAGAACTGTGCCTGCACCTTAACATAATCATTGGATAAACTAGTTCTCTTTAAAATATTTAACATACACCAAATAAAAGAAAAACTCAAGTCATTTTTAATTTGACCAAAAAATTCATATCATATTTAAGGGCATATGAGTGATACTGGTATAAAATAAAACTCAAAAAAGTATCGGTAACTATATACTGTATTCAGGGAAATATTCGCCCCCGTTTTATTTTCAACCCTTTTGCCCTCAATGTCAGCTGGCAAATTTAAGATTGGGTGAATTCCAATGTCTCAAATTATCTCTCTTTAAACATAACTTTGTCTATGTGAATTCAAGACATGGCGAAACCATTTGCAAGTGCAGAAGGGTGAAGATAACACGGGGCAAAAAATAACCCTGTATACAGTACATGTATTTTACAAAGAAATAACGTTTACAGTCATCGTTTTTTTAATGCTTTCTTCCCAACAGCAATGACACCGTTTACTGTATGAGCAGAAATATTCCTTGAGTATTTTAAAATTTCATAATTTTCATTGGCAGTACAAATCAATTAAATTGAATTCATGTCGAATTTTTAACCCACGTATTAATTAATAAATACAGATTTGATATGTGATTCATTTTAGAGATTACGAAATGAGGAAATTAAATGCGTATGAAATTTCATTTGGCTGAAAAAACAGCGACTCTATGAAAATATGTTCTTTTGCACGGTATATCCATGCATTCATAACTTTCATAATCACACTGTGTTCAGCATATGCACCCTTTATTTCTCTGGGTTTTTTTAAACAGGCTTGATGGTCAACACATTACCCATTAAATATATATTAAGATTTTAAAAATGAGATTGATACTTTTGGCCATAAACATTTATGAGTATTAATTAAAAGTAGAATCCAAGTAGGGTTTAAAGCTTGAATATTTCCTATAACGTGTTAATACAGAGCTCTTTAACAAAAGGAGATTATTTAATAAAGTCATAAATTTTCCACGATCATTCAGTCCTTTTTATTGACGTATTCATTTTAGACATTTACATTTAGGTGAGTACTGGTAATATATATTTGTTTGTTTTAAAAATGAAAATAACAGCCCCAAAAATTGTATGATAATGATACAAATCCAATGGCATGCTTTAATATTATTTCAATGGCTTTATAGATGAGCATGAGTTTTACAATTTTTCATTTTTTATTTTTTTTTAACATTCAAGGCAGTATGTTTTGTAGTTCATAATTCTAATTTATCAAACCTAGGTAAAATTCTATGCAATCTTGATTTTTTTTCTTTCAAGTTTCATTGGTATACATGTACATACAATATTAAGCCTAGAACTAGGGGGTCATTATTTTTTACTTGTGTTTTATTTTCTTTCTTTCTTGGGGGTGGGTTGTTTGGGTTTGTTTTTTTTTTTAAGAAGGGGGTGTTGGGGGAACTGTCTTTGTATTTATTTTATTTTCAAGATTCTGTTAGTGTCGATAGGGCCCCTTTAGATGTTTTTGTTTTTGGATTTTTTTGTTAATGTTATTTTTTATAATTTCCACCTTTTCCTTTTAGAAGAGTTCATATATCCCAGTGTTCATGAATTTTAGTTAATCTTTGATTGACAATCAGGATTGACCCTTATACTTAATGAAACTAAAAGTATGTAAATTGACACATATGAAATGTTGCATTTACTGTTATGGTACATGTATTATTATTATTACGTACTAGTGTTAAGAAAAGGAGAATATTGATTTAGACATAATATTATTTATTTAGATCTTGTTATTTTTTTTTTCAATTACGGCATTTATTTTTAAATGTGTGCTTTGATACCGTACATAAATTTGAAATACAGAATTGAAGAAATAATACATACAGGTACATGCTAATGTAAATCAGAATTTTTTTTTAAAAATACTTGTATAACCAACTTTAAGTTCTTTTGTATTAATTGATGAATGATCTGATAGCTTATAAGTACTTTTCATTGACAGAAATCAGTAACTTTTGTCCTTTACACTTACTGGTTATTGGTTAACACTGGACTCAACAAACTTTTGAACTTTTCTTGTTTACATTAAATTCGTTATTAATCATATGTACTGAGCAGATCGAGTGAATTGTAAACCCTTGGCTAGCATTGATAAGTGTTATGGAGACTAGCCACGGCTTCTAATGATGATCGAGGTATTTTTTTGTACTTTACAAATGATGAGCAATTATTTCTTTATTGTTTTACTTGTTTTTTTATATTTTATTTACAACTTGCATCTCTAGTCTATTTTACTGTTATCAAATCTATCCATACTGTGGAATCATTTAAATTCGTGGGGGCCAATTTTCATGGATTATTACTTTTTTGCTCATTCGTGGGGATGTAATTTCGTGGATGCGTAGCCTACTGTTTCAGTAACAAAGATAACTCTTTCTAAAATTGTTTTCGTTGAGGATTTAAATTCGTGGGAGAGGGCTACCCACGAATTCCACGAAAATTGAGCTACCACGAATTTTAATGATTCCACAGTATCTTGAATTTTTTTTGGTGGGGGGAGGGGGTTGTATTATTTTTTCATCAAAGTTAAAAAAAATAGCATCTTAATCCTGATATTTTCATATTCTTTATTGTAATATTAATTAATTACTTTTAGATAAGATTATAATTTTGGGGTTTCCTTTCAAATTGAAAGCTTGTGTATTTTGCAGTTTTCATAGCTTTGACCAGTACATGCACATGTATCAAGCGAAAAAAAAAATATATGCATATTTTGTAGACTCTGAAAGATGCATGGTGTTGGTTCATGATTAAATCTTATCCTTATGCTATTTTTGAATGACCCTGAAGACTTTGGCATCTATTAAAATTAAAATGAAAAGAATTCCCTCAAGTATTAATAATATTCATTATTATTTTCATGTATGAAATCCGCTAAACTGACTGTATTTGGCATTTTCAATATTTGACGGTTATTGATTTCCAAACAATTTAACATTAGCTAGTTTTATTTTCGGATGTACGTGTTCTTATTAATACAAGTCATACGTACATTGTATATGGATGGCATAAAGCGAGTACTTAATTTAGTGGAAGCAGCTTTCCACCAATTTGAAAAACACCTTAGTTAAATGAATACACAGCCAAATATAATACATTTACATAGTCAAATATAATATGTTTACAGTAATGTATCTATTACATATGTATTACTGGAAATAAGCCAGTTATAGTGATATCTAAGCTATAGTGATATCTAAGCTATAGTAATATCTAAGCTATAGTGATATCTAAGCTATAGTGATATCTAAGCGATCTCTCCATTATACAGTTTTAACATATTGTTATATTGATTGCATGAATTCCTTACTCTCCCTCCATTCCAAACTCCTAGTATTCGTTTTGAATTATACATATCATTTTTTGTCCCATAAATATGCTTTAGTTTAGCACTTTGTAGACCTAGTTGTTTAACGTAACTTTTATACTAATGGGAAGAGGGATGCATGACAAAGGGTCAGCCTTTTGATATCCCAGTTATTCTTTTCTGGAATATATCTGGGTTTTTTCCTTTAGAACTTGACAAAAATGCAAAGACCAAATACGGTATATCCAGTTTTTTTCGCGTGTCACAAAAATTGGCAAACATCGCGAAAATGTGTAGGATTTTTAATTTGTATTAGTCATTTTTTGGCGATTTAAAAAGTTTCCTATAGAAAATAATACAGAGTATAATTTCTGCATACAATGTATTCAATAATTTGCGATTTAAAGACATTGCAAAAAAAGCGAAAATTATATCATCGCGAAAATTACCGGATATACGGTATGTTTTTGGTAATTTAGAAGGCTAGCAAAGGCTCTGTAGTTCACAGGATTTTTCCAATATGCATGATGTATTAATATACTCAGAACATTAGTTTACTCCACTTGTTCTTCCATGGATTCTGGATTATTTAAGTAATATTTTGCCGAATAGCTAGACAGATATAAGTCTTGAGTTACTATTAGCATATTCACAATACAATTGTAATCGGAACATGAGATGGAAGCAATTACAGTATAAGTTTTAAGGAGGCTGTAGACCCATTTGTCCATGGAAATTTACAGCTGCAGCACAATTTATCTTTTATTCAGATTATGGCAGATTTGTATATTGGTCTGCTCTAAGTTAATTCATTTAGTAATTTAGAAATTTAGTATAGTAATGACAAATTGAATTTCTAAGGTAATAAAAATATCAGAAATACCCGGTTTGTATTTAATATTTATATACACATATTATAAGATACAAGATATTGTAAGATATAAAATCTGTAGGCTGCTTTTTACATGTATAGTTAAATTTATAATGTTGATTAATCAATTTAAGTTAGTGTCTGACCTATATAGAATTTATTCTCAATGTATAACCTTAGAAACATGCATATGTAATATTATTTATTTTATACACAATTATCATCATTTATGCCCAAATCAAAGGGTAGATTATGCAGTACGAGTAACTTCATTCCTTGATCTTGATCTGGATATTGCTTGTTTATACACATGCATGTACATGTACAATGTATAAGTTGGGTAGCTTAATTTGATTTACATGGTATATATATATATACATATGTGTAAGGTGCATAAGATTTTTTATGAAAAGATTCACCCAAAACTTTTAAAGTTTATGTAACATGTATTTTAAAAGTATATATGGAGGGGTGAGTCTTGGAAGGAATTTGTTATGCTCTGAAAGTTTTGAATTAATGTTCTTTTTTTGTATTAAATAAAGGATTGTTTATATTACAAGCATTTTCTGTTAATATATTGGTAATTTGTTTACCATGATTTTTTCCTGATTTAGTGCTTTTTTTCAATGAATTCTGCATTATTACATAAAAGTATTTTTCTTTGACTACTTTTTATTTTTACATTGTAAGTAATATATATATGCATGTGCTTTCACAAGTTCCTTCTTATTACGTGTATTCAAAATAAAATATTTACATTTTCCAATGTCTTCATTTGTCTGTGAATTAAATTAAACATTATGAATTGATTTTATTATGTATACGTATAGACCAATACATTTCATCAATAACTAATTTGATATGTAATTGTATAATAGCTAAAAGATTATTTAAATATTTTAAATTAAGTAATACCCGGTAATTAAAGAATCGTTCCTTAATATTATAAGGTGATTGAATTTGGACAAGATATGGTCAGGCGTAATCAAATCTTCAATTGAGCCCAACCTTATTTTATCACCTTATCATACACAAAGATTGATTTTTTAATCCCTAAATAATCAAATTGGTTTCAGAAGCTGTTGTGCCAAAAGTATTCATGAAAATTTTCTTCATCAAAATACTTTTGGCAAAACAAACTAAGACACATGTTTTAATTTGCATGTACACTTTAAAAGTTGGAGATCTTCACAGTTTGAATTGAAAATAGTCTTGTGGATATTGATGGCAAAGTAATTATTAATGAAATCTGAAAAATCTTGAAGATGTTATTCATGCATGCAGTTTTATTTTTATTTTCCAAGGGATTGTTAGCTTAGTCTGAAAATGTTTGGATATTCTTTGAAGAATTTATGTTTTTTAAACCCTGACTTGCAGGGGTCAGGAAGAGGACATACAATATACATGATTGTACATTAACTAAAGAAAGAAAACATGCAATTTTTTTATGAAAAATATAATTACAATGGGATAACTTCTTACAACATAAACATCCCCCTCCCTCCCCCCCCCCCCAAAAAAAAAAATCCACAAACTCTATATTTATTATGATACCAGTCCTTAGATGCATCATTAATAGAATTAATGTAATACGGACATTATGATATTCATTAATTAATTTTGTCTTCCAAATTGTGATAAATAGGTCTTAATTTTTCACATTTTGGAAGACAAAATTAAATCCCTAATATTTCGTTTTAAAAATTCTTCTTACAATTTAAATTCTACAAAAATTATTAAAGAGATAATTATTTTAAACTATACACTACTATAATATCGAATAAACTTTGAATGGACTATCAACTATCAGAACTCTTTAGATTTGAAGGTACAAAAAGTCGATAAATTGAAAATATTGTCGTGCTCGCTGATACTAAAACAAGTCCCACGGGGAAAACAAGTCCCACGTAAGTCCCACGTAAGTCCCACGGCAAATGCAGCTATATATCGATACAATAATTATTGATTATGATTAAATATGAAAAAACAATCATTATTCACAAAAAAATATATTTTTTAAAGCTTTTATTACGGAATTATCGACGAAAACCCCATGAAATGAGACCAAGAACGATAACTCTTGATTTGTTTCATTAAGTCTTACGTGAATACGACTATGTAGCTCTACTATTCAAGTAAATATGACGTACTTAGTAATAATTTAAGACCAATATATATTTTAAAATATATTTATACAATAGTTTTGACGGATATTGATATAGGATCGTATACAAGAGCGTAACTTTTTGTTTGTTTGCCGATTCACACGCAGATACGCTGGTTAAGGAATTATTATGAATATTTGGAGGGGTCAGAAAGAAATGAATCATTACTTGGAATTTTAAAATTCAATGATTGGACTTAGTTAAAGCTCTTATTGTTTACTTATAATACTTCGTATTTTAATTCGTTTAAGTTCTACGTGTATACTTATCTCTCTATATTTTTTTTTCAATTGTTGCCATTTCATACCACTTGTCTTAAAATTTCACAGCCTTTCATTTAGTTATTAACTATTAAACTATGATTTTTATCTTCACAGCAACATCGAAAAACACTTAAAGACAATTTTCATTTTTTTTTTATTCAGCATATAAAACAAATTTAATATAAATCTTTTATCTTTAACCAGTCTCACATTGATTTGTCACTGATACGATGAAAACACGATCAAGTCATCATTTAAACTCATCTCTGAACTGTTTACAAGAAATAATTCACAAAGCCTAATTCTAAACATTAAGTCATCTAAACTGTTCACATTTAACCGCCATTCTAATTTGGGCTGCATATTTTCTTGTGGCAGACAGGTTGAGGTGAATTCCATCACTTGTCCAGATGTCCCATGTTGGCCTCATCAGTCCTCGGATACCCCAGAAGTGTACGGATTTGGACTCAGCATAGAACCTTTGCAGGAATATGTTGATCTGGTCCACTCTGGAATTGTAATCTTCGGCGGTTAGTCCTCTTGGATTTGTCCGTTGAAAAAGGCTTCCAACGATTACACGTTTCACGTCACTAAAAGACAGTAAAGAGTCTACCACTCTACGGATTCCCTGAATAACATCGATGTTGGAAAGAGCACTTCCGATGTCATTTTCCCCAATCTGTAGGAAAACTCTCGTTGGATGGAATTTCTCGCAGTCTTGAAATTGTCCACTGTAAAGAATGCGGCGTGTAGTTGCTCCTCGCAAACCAAAGAACTGCACCATGTAGTTCGAAGGCAGATCAAGATCCTTGTTGAACTGTAGCTGTCCGTCCATACGTAGGTCCTCTTCTAGGCGTGCCACAAAGCTGTGTCCAAGAATCGCAATCCTCTCCATTGTACATTAGAGAGAATAATAAAATACTTTCGTTTAGTATGTCTTTAACTTGATGAGCAAGAGCACTGACTGATAAAGTTCACAGACCAATACATCTATTTATACACCAGTAATTATTAATTGAAACTAGGTTCAGTGACAATTAGACGTGGAGCTTGGTGTAATTATTATCATAAGTACGTGTTCACTTTGTCGGATACATCAATTATATATGTCAATTATATGTCTATAAATAATTGGTTTATAAAATGTATACATTAAAAAAATAAATACATTTAATCGTCAAATGTTATTTATAATCAAATGTGCCTTAACCTTCAATACATATCTGAACAATTGGAACATCCTATCTGAGGGAATACTTGCATGTGTCAGACAAATCTGTTAAAGGTATCGGAAATGTTGTTGCACAGAGAGAGAGAGAGAGAGAGAGAGAGAGAGAGAGAGAGAGAGAGAAAGGTGTTTAATTCATTTTATTAAACTGTAAATCCCCCCCCCCCCATTAAATTAATGATAACCTAAACTACGACTAACAGTGATGTATAGTACAAACGTATCACAACCGTTTAAATAAACAACATTTTTTTGTAATGAACTCCAATTATGTTTGTCCTTTTTTAAAGTCTCATTCGATATCGGAAAATTTTCTCTTCTATATTAATTGTGGTTTCAATTTTCAATTTCAATTCTTTATTCGCTCAAGACCAGTTCACTGGTATTTGAGGTTCAAAATCAGTATATACAAATGTACACGAATACAGTCAAGGATCACATGTACAGTAGAAGTAATAATGACAAAAAAGGTTGAAATCACAATACAATAGGTTGTTAAAGTTGGTTTCTGGAAGAAGAGACTTTGAAAATTTTCTTAATAAATATTGACCAGTTTTTTAGTTTTTCTACATTAAAAGTATTCATGAGCTCGTTAAATTTTATAACATTTCCATATCCATGGATAGAGATTCGTATCAACTAAATAATTAATTTGCTCTTTTAATGAATATCACTTGAATTTATCCGCGGGTAATTTATACCCATCAGTTTCAATATTAACATATGATAGCAATATAATTGCAGCATAAATCGTCTAAGGGGCCTATTACATCCCCATAAGTAGCTCTTCTGGTTTTTCACATTTCACCGTAATTATTTCTTATTTACAACAAAGAAAGAACAACCGATGTTTTCATTTTGTATAGTACCATATGCCGATGATAATCCATCACAACATTGAAATCCATGCACTAAAAGTAGTATATTAATTCTAACAAATTCCTTTAATTATGACATTACAAAACTATCATAAATGTTTCAAGTTTCACATTTGTTTTAAATACTTGTTCTTGAATATGCTTCAGTGATATTAGATGGTTTAAGAAGGATATATGAGAAAATTGTTAACTTTAAACATTAAGTGTTGCAAAGATTGTAACTGGTTTACCAATTTATTTTTCGCTTTTAATTTTTTTTTTTTTAAGCAAGTAACACGTTTTTGACAATATGAAAATCTCATTTAGATGAAGGAGATCTCTAGTTAATTTTCGAATTCTTTACGACGATCCATAATGCATAACCCATAGTTGACAGGAAGCCACGTGGGGAAGTAACGCTACCCCCAAATAACAACACAGGGTATCCTAAACTAACAACATGGGGTATCACAAACGCCAACGCCACCCCCAACTTACGACACTGGGTGTCACTAACGCTACCCTCAATTAACAAATGGGTGTCGAATTCCAAATCGGATCCCTCTAGGTATACCTCCAATACACATGTTGTTTCAGAGTATCTTTCTGGAATATTATGAACACTTTAAATATATTAATAAATTGTGCTTCTAAATAGTTTTTTTTTTAAGGATTTACCTTTTTAAAGAGCAGGCCCCAGTTCCAATAGATAAAACATATACTTGAGTGTGGTTTATTGCATTTCATATTGTTAAAAACCACCCAGACAAATGGACTTTGAAATAGTACGCCCTTAGATCATATACACACATTGTTAGAAATATAAACAAATTAATAATAAAATTATGTAATATACACATTGCAATTATACGCTTAATTAGGATCAAAAGACTCATATAGCAAAGATTGCCTGCATATGTATAAGCGCTAAATTTTGTCAAATTTTCACGCCAGTTCATTAAATAAATATAAAACAATTACTCTAACCTTTAAGGAATTATATCCAAGGCTATTATATAGAATTTGAATTATTCAGAACTTTAGTATGTACTTATCCCCGGCAATGCTCTCAATTTATTATTAATGCTCTAAAACTAAGACAATCAAAATTTTCACGTTGACTTTTAAATATGTAATTTATATAACCAGTGACATATAGGTCCGATGGGCTATTGGGAAACAAACCATTTTGTTCCTTTGCTAAAACCAGTACAAGACATACCGTTAATTGACATAAGTGATGAAACAGAATTTCCACCCCTGTCACCTATCACATCTCCTAGAAGACAGAGCATTGAATCAACACCAGCAATCCCCTCTATCTTTCATTCAGTTTTCCACAGCGGTGGACCATTGTTATACACAAAACATTGAGCACTGCAGTACATTTGACTCCCTCCCAAGTCTGAATAATACAGAGTCCCCAAGACAAAGTACTGCTACTGACAAAAACTTTTCCATCAATGAAGACAACTCTCTGCCAAGTATCAACAACTCTGAGTCCCCACAAAAAAGTTCAACACAAATAAATTGTCCATATGATGAAAACCAAGATGCTTCCTTTGAAAGTCCCGAAGATACAGGGTCACAAATGCAAGACTTGTCCTTGACAGACATCAGCTCCCCTTCTATGGATAATGCCAATGATGAAAGTGACGGTGATATGGTATTGGAAGCCCCATTTAGCAACCCTGAAAACAATTCCTTGAATGGCAGATTTATGACAAATGAAGAGATCTTGGAAGTCATAAAGAATGAAACTATTGAAAAGCATGAGAAGATTCCACCTGGTTTAAAGGAAAATGTTTTCTTTGTTTTAAATAAATCTTTGGAAAAGAGAAAGTTTGTAGATGACTGTGGGTCATGGAGGGGAAACTCTATGAAGACAATCGAATACCTGGCAAATCAAGGAGTTTTAGAAAAGTTGTACAAAAAGAAAGGAATTTATTGTCAAAGTGTTAAAAGGACACAAGTTCCATTAGATCCACAACCAGAAACATCTGAAATCTACACAATGAAAAGATACTACACTAAATCTGTCAGATCTCCAAACTACCAAAGAAGAATAACATGGTTTGAGCAAATGCCAGAAGTAGAAAACTCCACGGTGGTGATTGTTGAGTACCTCGGTGAGTGGCAAGGTTCAGCACCTCATGGGAATGCTAAGAGAACAACCCAACCGTACAAAAGAACCACCACTGAACAACAATCGGTGATAAGGGATGGCGTAAAGCATGGCAAGCTCCCAATACAGATCCTGAAAAATGTAAATTCATTAGATCCTGAAAATCCCATCAATATTAAAGTCATTCAAAACGAAAAGTACAGGTATGAAAAAGAGCAGAAACCAAAATTTGCCAGTCAAAAAAACACTGCAGATGATTTTCAAATTCTCATAAATCAACTTCAATCTCTAAATTTTATCAAGGCAATTCATGCAAACAACGATCAAAAACCCCCCAATGTCATTTGTTTTTCGGATGAACAGCTTTTAGAAATGAAAGAATGTGCTACACATGGATCTGTGATAGGCATTGATAGAACGTTTAATTTGGGAGCTTGCTATGTAACAACAATGGTATACACCAATCCAAATTTGTTGAGGAGAGGAAAAACAACCCCACCTGTAATGTTGGGTCCTGTTTTCCTGCATTGGGATGGGGCATATTCCACATATTGTGATTTCTTAGCCAAAATCCGGTCAAGTTTGGGATATGATCTGCCGGAAGAAAAACTCACATTTGGTACAGATGAGGAAATGGCATTGGTGAATGCAATTAAAACCACATTTCCTAAGGCAGGTCATATCCTTTGCACTCGTCACCTTCAGGAAAATGCTATCAGAAACCTAAACAAACACAACATCCCTGAAGCAGCAAAAAACAAACTGATAAATTCAATTTTCTCCCCCTCTGGTCTCCTTTCTTCTAACAGCCTTGTGATGTTCCTGGAAAGAGAACAAGAAATTTTAGAATCATTTGAAGACAGTCCTGCTTTCAAGTATTTGACAGAGAAACTCTTTCCAACAATAAAAGAAAAAGTTTTCACCCCCAGACTTCGAAATCAGAAAATCCCCCTACTGTGGAAAAATAACTTTTGTGAGGCTATGAATAGCAAAATTAAATTGATAGGCAACTGGAAAGTGTCTAAATTACCACAACTAATTGAACGCCTCCAAGAAATTCAAGAAAGTCAGTTGTTGGACACCAGAGGGGCACTCCATGGACGAGGAAATTATGAATTGGCGATTCAGGCAAAGCATTTATTTGTCCCACATGAGGCATGGGTAGGAATGAATGAGGAACAAAGGAAAAAATGGACTCTCAAATTTTTCAAATTCCATCCACAAAGTACCTTGCAAACTTCAACAGATGGTTTCCTCACTATTCCCTCAACATCAAGAATTGCCAAAAAACCTGGCCAAGTAAAAAGAGTCAGGAATGCAAAGACAACTTCATTACCTAACAAAAAACCAAAAATTCCTGTAGGATAATTTTGCCTGGCATACTTTTTGCATGCAAACATCTTTATGTACCTAAAATTACCCGTCACTTTTCTCATTGGTTTTGTACATACATGTATATAATACATAATATGTACATTGTAGTTCTTATTGTCTGGCATTCTTTCTATTCTGCTTGACGGAAATGAAGAAACAATGCTAGGGTGAAAATTCATATGCTCTTTTATGAAATGAATATATAGTTCTTATTGTCTGGCATACTTTCTATTCCTGCTCGACGGAAATGAAGAAACAATGCTAGGGTGGAAATTCATTGGCTTTTTTTGTAATGAAATGTATATAGTTCTTATTGTCTGGCATACTTTCTATTCCGCTCGACGGAAATGAAGAAACAATGCTAGGGTGAAAATTCATTGGCTTTTTTTGTAACGAAATGTATATAGTTCTTATTGTCTGGCATACTTTCTATTCCGCTCGACGGAAATGAAGAAACAATGCTAGGGTGAAAATTCATTGGCTTTTTTTTAATGAAATGTATGCTATAATACAACTTACTTGTGCTTATAAAACATTTATTGTCGTTTCTAAACTTTAAATCATTTGGTACATATAATCATTTGGTTATGATATACCGGTAGGAAATATGATGATATGAGGGAATATATGGAATTGAAGATGTTCATTGTTTCTAATCAGCTAAGCTTAGTGATAAAAAACTGAAATTTCAAACAACCACTACTTACAATTTCTTTATATTTTAACCAAGGGCAATTATTTATTAATTCTTTTTCTTTTCTTTTCTTACTTTTACAATTTTTATTCATTTCATTTTTCTTTTTTTCTTTTTGGTTACAATTTTCCTTTTTTTTTAAAATTAAAATTGACAATTTCATAAAATTAAGTTTGTTTGTTTTTTTTTTTAAATAATTTTTATTCCTCTTATTTTTCTTTCCTTATTTCTTTTACCAGTATTCACCTGGCATACTCTTCATCCTGCACGACAGCTAAAGCTAAAGGAAGAATGTTGGTCTGGCAAAATTAATTTTAGAAAATTATCAATATTAAAAAAAAATAAGGACCCTGTTGTAGAACCACGTCCACGTCGTAGGGTCTGGACACTAAATGTGACGAAGAGTTCTACAAAAGTGATTTAATTACTAAATCAAATATCTAAATGCAGGATAAAAAAAAATGATTTAGAGAAAAAACTTATTATGGTATATTTAACACAAAATTATGAAATATTGCTTATTCATATATAATGATAGTATAACATTTTTTGAATTTATTTACATATAATTTAATTAAAATTTAATAATACAGTTAGAATCCATGTTAGAATCCATGTATTTATAATATACATATTTATTTATATGTAGTTAACTAACATAATAAATATTTGCATTAATTTTACATTGGATTTTTTATTGCTTGTATTAATAATTAGTAAGTTGAGATATTACTTGTTAATAGCAATAAAAAAAATCATACCAACAAACACTACAACCTAATTAATTAATATTTAAAAAAAATATTTAAAAATCATTTAAATCACAGCTACAAGTTTGGTTTAGATATATTATTTATTTTGTGGTTATTGTTAGCTTTAAAAACACATAAAAATCAAATATAATACTTAATGTTGATAATTTTTTTTTATTATTTACATTTTTTTCTGTTACTGTTATAAAAATACTTTTTAATTTACATATACTTTTAAAAATACCTTTTTTCTACTTGAAAATTAATTAGTTTTATATTTTTTACTCTTTTTTTTAATTTTATCAAAACACAATCTATACAAGCATTAACGTATTGTTTACAAAGGCGTAGTCTTGCTAGAGTTATCGGTCCTTGTCATGACCCCCCGATTACACCCAAATTTAGACAAAATCTTTGTTTATTTTTAAAAACTGACACATTCAAACATTAGAAATGATAAAATTCCGTACTTACTTTAATTCATTAAGTTTAAAAACAATTCAAACAACAAACCTACTGTGTAAATCCACGGGAAGTCTTCGTTTACAATGGCGTAGTTTCGCTAGAGTTATCGTTCCTTGGCATGTAAACGGCCAATTTAACCATAAATATAGACCAAAATCATCGTTTCTTTTGAAAAACTGACACATTTGAACTTTTGACATCGATAGAATGCCATATCCATAGCTTTGGTGGTTTTATTACCGGTGGGACTTACGTGGGACTTACGTGGGACTTGTTTTCTCCGTGGGACTTGTTTTAGTATCACCCGTCGTGCTTTCTGCTCGGGAAATTTTTCTTAAATAACTGATAAATATGTCTGCAACCGAGACAGATATCTCTAAAATGAAGGTAAGAATCAAATGTTTTATTTATCTTGTATGCGTTTGTATTGACGATAACAAACGTCTCGAACATCAATCACAATTCGCATCGCGTCTTTACTGAATTGAATTCGAATTACCTCGAACGAGTTTACGATTTCATTTTACAAGACGTACAATTGGAATAAAGAAAAGTAGATAAATTGTTTCTATTCTACTCATCACAATGAATGGAAACGTATGTGTTTAATCTTTTGTTGTCCGGCTTGGTAGAGAAACTTTTTTTTACAGGTTTTTAAAAATGTTTAATAGAGTTATTTTGATTATCATTAAATATAAAGAAACGTGTTATATTTAATATTCCATATAGGTGGCTGAACTGAAGGCTGAGCTAAAGAAGCTTGGTCTTCCAACCACTGGTCAGAAAACAGAACTGATCAGCCGCCTTAAAGAAGCCTTACAGAGCACAGGTAAGACTTATTGTGGAGTTGTTGCAAATCAGTTCCACCCCATAGCTGCAGAACTGTAGCTTTAGGTTCAAATGACCATGGAGCTTCAGCTTCATCAGAGATTTTACTAGGCCCACTAGGCCTAACAGATAAATCAGTTTACATTGCATCAGCTTTCAATATATGGACAAAACTGTATTTTCTTGTTGTCTATCTGATTTCTTGACTGAAAGCTACTGCTTGCATTTCCAAATTTGTGAAATATTTTTATACACATAAACCTAAGCCTTTTTAAAAGTACTGCATAGAAGGTTGTATCTGCAGATTGCTAATTTTAGCTTATTTTAGCCATCAACACCAAATATGAAACTTATACTTCAATGGCAAACAATGTTGAGATCACAAAAAATACTATAGTTTGGAAATGGCTGTCCCCAATATCTTAAAAATATGAAACTTAAACAAATATTACACCCAACAACTCACTGTTGACTTTTGGTCAAAAGAGTATCATTAAGTATGTTATATTTCAGAAATCTAGATTGGAATTTTTTTAATGCACATTACCATTCATCGTTTCAGATGATGATATTGGTGACGATGATGAGGTAGGTTGTAGTCTTCTTACAATAAGTTCTCAGAGCTGCATTTCACAAAAAGAAGAACAGCCAAATTTTGATATGCCTTTTATCTTTAAGCTGCTTATGAATAATTGTACTTAATGCCGATAAAACTTACTTGTTACTTACATGTACTTGTTGTATATATTACATTGAAATGATTTAGAATGAATGGTTTTATAATGTACAAGTGTAAAGGATATGCATTGGGAATTAATTGTTTTATGACTTATGAGACTGAAAAAAATTAAGACTTAATCATGAGGGGTTTTTTGGTTAAATGCTTACCAGTATATTAAGCTGATTCACATGTAGATATTAGAATTTAGACTACTTTTTTTATGTGTTCAATGTTCATGTATCTAATTTGCTTCTCCAACAAATTCCTTTGTAAAAATTGTTTATATAATAATATGTATGTATTGAAGTACTCGGTAACTTTTAAAGGTCTTTATACATTGATGTAACCTTGACCTGAATGTATAAACTAATGTAACCTTTATACATTGATGTAACCTTGGCCTGTATGTATAAACTAAATAAATGTATCCTTCACAATTTATCTGTATTTTAGGGAGACGATGTCCTGCAGGATGACGATGAAATCATCCTTGCAGAAGAACAAGAGACAGTCACAGAAAGGTACATATTGATTGTAGCCATTTTAATCACAGATATTTAATGGGGGGGGGGGGCACCTGAAAATATAGATGACCATGTGTGTATAAAACTAAATTGTCCACTGATTTTAAGCAATATTGTAAGTTGTGTCTTTTTAAGTGTGGAGACATGTTATTTTTGAAAGCTGAAAATGCTCTGATCTGGGGAAATCAAATACCAATTTCATACTTAATACAATGTACCAAATAGGATGATAACCGACTCTCATAATTTCTTAATGATTTGATAAATCAAGTTTTGTATCTTACATGTATTTTTTATTACACAGCAAAACAGAAGCTGAAAAAGAAGCCAAAGAAGAGGTTGAAAACGAGAAGCCAGAGCCCAAAGTCATCTCTACCAAGATGTCAGAGGAAGATGTATGTAGATGTTTAATGATAAATTAAATCAAGGAGAGAGAGAGAGAGAGAGAGAGAGAGAGAGAGAGAGAGAGAGAGAGAGAGAGAGAAAGTGTTGTTGAAGGGACTTTGATAAAGTTATTAGGTTCACTTAAGAGCAATTTGTATACATGTAGATCATTTGAAGTCTTGGATTTTAGCCTTTAAGTTAGTAAAATCCCTGTAAAGTTAAGGCTTCTTATATAGTTACTGTATTTTTGTCAATGTTTGAAAGCTTAGTGTTTCATAATGGCTGAAGACAAGTACATGTACTGAAGAATGTCAATTTCTGAACTTACAGCGATTAAAGAAGAGAGCAGAGAGGTTTGGAGCATTAAATGATGATCTGAAAAAGAAAGCAAGAGCCGAGAGGTCTGTATGATAAGTTCAAACACATTCAATGGTACAATAGATGACATCTGAACAAATTTTGTTATATGCGTGAAAGATAAGCTTATCAACCAATCACAATAATTGTTACAAAATTGGCATTAACATTGTTTAAAAATGGTGACACCATCAGATTCAGAAAAGTGGAACTTGCCATCTGATTAGTTAAATTTCATCTTGATGTCGAATAACATACTCTCTATGGGTGGTTGTCAAATCTTTCTGCGCTTTGCGCCATTATAGTAGAAATCTGTAATCTGATCAGATTGGTAGAAGCAAAACACGTTACACTTCACTGTAAGTGTACAAATTCAGTACACAAAAACCTTAGAGTACTTGTGGATATGTCAATTAATAAGATTTATAAATCTACTTTTTCCTGTTTTGTAGGTTTGGTGGGACTGTGCAGGCTAGCAATGGAAAAATCACATCAGATGTTGTAAGTTACAAGATTACGGTACCATGATTACATTTGAATTTGATTACTTGTAAAACTGTCATTTTGGTTACATGTAATTCAGATTACATTAAGATTTTGTCATTCAAAGCTAAGAATTTTTTTTTAACCCTCAGATTAAAGTTAACCTTAAAAATAAACTCATTTTGACTCGGGTGTTAATGTAAAGATTTATAATTGTCAATTTTGAGGAATTTTTACTAAAAAAGAAAACAGGTACCATATTCTTGTTTGTCAATAATTTTCATAGTAAGATTTTACCAATTCTAAAAAAAAATTAAATTTCTTAATTATTGATAAAATTAGTTACATGTATATTTGATTCTGTTTGTTATAATAGGCCAAAATTAGCACCCATCCTTAAAAAAAATGATTGAAAAACTCGCTTCAGTAATGGTTAGTATTACAGTAGAAGCATATTTTTTATAGGCTACTGATGTTGACAAACTCAAGCAAAGAGCAGAGAGGTTTGGGACCGTGGTAGCTCCAGTTTTGTCCAAGGTTAGAATTATAGTATCTTTTGATCCCCATTCCCACTTCATTTCCTTTCCAATGACTATAGAGACTACCATCAACAGAGTAGTCTTAGATAATGTCTAAGATTTTTGTGGTAACTTTTACTGTGTAACTGTTTTATCATAATTTCTAAATGTTAAGGATAAGGATAAGTTTAATTCTTCTCTGAGCCATGAAGGTAGTGCTTATCCTTGGATTCCGAATCGGACTCTCCCTGAATGGGACACCAGTCCATCACAGGTTGACACTCAGCATTAGCCGGTACCTATTGCAGCTAGCGGTACCGAGACTATGCAAAGTGTCTTGTCTTAGGACACAACGCACAACATTAAGAGTGGCTCAATCCCCAATCTGTGGGGTTACTTTGACTTCTGAATCATGTGCTCATCTATGAGAATATAATAATGTATGTTTTTAGAGTTTCGATAAGCAAAAGCCACCACAGAAAATTCCAGTGACGTGGTAGTGATCAGATGGTACATGCATTTAATTACAGTTGTTTCAGCAATAAGAAATCAGATCATTTTAATGATTTTTTTTCGAAATTGTAATTGACAGGTTGCTACAACAGAGAAGCTGAAAGAGAGAGCGGAGAGGTTCGGCACCGTCGTAGCCCCTGTACTATCTAAGGTAGGCCAGAGGTCAAAAGTTCAATCTAAGGTAGGTCAGAGGTCAAAAGTTCAAATGTCAGAGCATGTGGTTGTTGTATCATACAGAAGCAATTGAAACTCTGATGATCAGAGGTATTGCTTTGAATTTTAAACAACAAATAATTAAATAGATAGAAGACCAGTTAAACTTACAAGAAATGTCAAGGTTGAATTGTGTATATTTTATATGGACATTAATTGACTACAGTTTATTAGATAAAATGATTACATGTTAGGAATTAGCTCATTACCAGTAGCAACATAAGTTTTATGAGCTGGTTTATGCTACACAGACAATGAATTAGTTTATGAAAAAGAGTTTACTTTTCCAAACCAGTTTCAAAATTTTATAAATTTTGGTGGTAGACATTGAATCTATTCCTTAACACTCAATTCTCTAATATTTAATGTAGAAAATTAAGACAAAATTGTCCCGAAAATTACAATTAATTGATAATTTGATAAATTGCATTCATGACATTATATTTTTTGTGGATTATTCACAAAAAATTTATTCTCAATACATTCAGAATAATACAATTCAAATTCATTGGAAAATATGTTTATTACAAGTGAACAAATTTATCAAATCAAAGGGCATCTTGCATAGATATTGAACTGCAGAATATTGTTTTTGTGTAGATTTGATAGGTTGTGATTATGCTTTCAGTCAGCTGAAGAGGAGAGACTACTAAAGAGGAAGGAGCGATTCGGAGCCGGTGTTACCTCAGCAGCATCCACAGACAGTTCAGAGGTAAGTGGATACAATGTGGATAAAAAGTGGATATTAAATGGATGGAAAGTGGATACAATAATGACCTTCTGATGAAAAGTAGTATCAACAAGCACCTCAGCTCAAATGATTTGATTATTTACATTCATATCCTTTTCTAAAAGAGAACATTTTTGGCAGTTTTCCGTTTTCTTGAGTGCTGCAGTTATTTTTAATTTATTTAATACTGTATGTATTGTAGGCAAAGAAAAAGCGAGCAGAAAGGTTCGGATTGACGTAAATGGCATTCACAAGAATCATTGGACCATGCAATGAACTTCGCTTACTTCCTTTCATCTCTTGAATCGCAATGAAGGCTGCTAACATGTTTTCATAGTTATGCAACAGTTATTTCTGTAAAAAAAGAAATCATGTTTTATTTTAAGTATGTAAAATCTTCAAACAGAATGTATGTTAGTTTAGTTGAACCACATATTATGAGTTGAAAAATTCAGTTTTAAAGAATGCTACCCTTTACTCTTAGTTTAATATGAAGAGCATTTCCTCTTAAAGAAATATTCATAATTATTTTATAATTCCAAGAATTTTGTAAAACTAGGGAAAAAAAAGAGAAATACTTGTTTGTGTAATCTTGCAGATTATGAAATTCATGTATGCATGCAATGTGTATG
Source organism: Magallana gigas (assembly GCF_963853765.1). Lineage (NCBI taxonomy): Eukaryota > Metazoa > Mollusca > Bivalvia > Ostreida > Ostreidae > Magallana > Magallana gigas. The sequence goes on from NC_088862.1 coordinate 25,068,559, forward strand.
TATGTACAGGTTTACAGCTCATACAGTATGCTATTAGGTTTACAGCTCTTACAGTACAGATTTACAGCTCATACGTACAGGTTTACAGTTCAGACAGTACTCAACAAACAACATGTATAGTTCTGCTGACATCATTATCCCAAATTTTGCAAACCAACTTTTATTTATTTCAAAATTTACCTGAGATAAACTGATTTGCTTTGAATAATTTTTTCTATTTATATGTGATGTTATTTATACATCCATACAGCAAGGATTGGTTGTCATTGAGGCTCTCTTGAACTTTGCAAAAATAAATTCTGGCATGGGAATAAAAGTTGGTGTTCAATATGCAGTCATAAATTATTTTTTTTTAAATTTTCATTCCATGTCTTTAATTGTCATCTTTTTACACTGTTTGCAAATGACAGCAATTCAGAAGAACATATCAAGGTACATGGACTGGTATTTGATAAGTTAATGGATAGCCAGGGACACAACAGTTGAAATTAAACCTGGGTATTTTTGTAACATGCATTTTAACTGCATACTCATACTGTCATGCATATAGTTTATTTTCAAATGTTTTTTGTCCAAAACGAAATCTAGTTTGTAATGAAGCCAAATTTCAATTTTGTTGATGTTCAGTGGTAGATTTTTTTCCCCCAAAGAGTCATTAGATAATGTCAGTGGAGTATACTGATGTCCATACAAAGTCATGTATTTGTGTTTTTTAGCTTAGAAAATCATACTACATATTTTTTCATAGTAAAGTCTTACTTGTGAACATCCATCTATATGTGAATCAATGCTATCTATACCTGTACTATATCAGCTAAAAAAGAAGACATTTGTTGAGTTAATCAAATCACTGAAGAAATAATATTTCACAGATTGGATATAAGATAGATATACGAGGAATGGGGCATGTTCAAATCTAAAAAGGGGTGACAATACAATGTATATCATACATGTATTTTGTTCTTTACAATTTAAAACACTGTTTTGAAATATACAGTATTTCAGAACTATGAAAAAAAATCTTGCAGTGAAAATTGTAATCCAAACTGGATTCCAGCTACCGAATTTACAATCATTAATAGAAGCTTAAACTTATCTGAGTTATGCATCCTTGTAGAGGAAATGTAGAGATGACATGATCTAATTCAGGTTGATTTTTATCATCTATTTTGAAACAAAGAAATGTCTTGTAATGGAGAATGTCCCATTCCTCCTAGATTAATCATATGAATAGAGTAAAATCACAATTTACAAATGGTTCTATATTTTTCATGTTTAATCATGTGTTATACTAGAGATACTTTTTTTTTAATACTCAAGGTTGAGTTAAATAAATTTTAGGTAATAATAGATTTGTGTTTTTGTTTTCATGCTAATTAAGGTGAAATACATGTAAGAGGTGGATGAGGCAGGCATTCCTGTTCAAAACATATTGCTTTTTCAGTAGCGTCAACAGCAAAATGAAGACACTATTGATATACGATGCCGAGTTAATATCATAATGTTATGGATCATTGATGTAAATTATACTGCGTAGACATCGTAAACAATGTTGACGCGATAATCAAATTTGTATTGTTGATATTGCAATGTCGACACAATATTGAGTTTATGTTGTCGACGTTGATTACACAAGTATTCATTTTATATTAGCATCGTCAACATTGTTGACACGATAATCGAATTTATATCGTCGATATCGCAATGTCAAAACGATATCGAGTTTATATCGTCGACGTTGATTATACTAGATTTTTTATCAGCATCGTCAACATTGTCGATGACGTTGGCACGATGTCGAGTTTATATCGTCGACGTTCAGTACACTAGATTTTTTATCAGCATCGTCAACATTGTCGATGACGTTGACACGATGTCGAGTTTATATCGTCCACACTGCGGTGTCGACAGTGTGCTAGTGATACGACATGTGGACTCGACATCGGCCAGCATGGTTTGTAATTAAAACAAGATGGAAGAGATACGATGTCGAATCGATGTCGGAATGTTAACAGGATACTGTGAAATGATTAGATGTCGCGGTGGCTCACTTTTCGTGGAATTCGCTGGGGCCTATTATCATTTAATTAGCATCCTCGACGAATTATTAAATTAGGGTTGTAGAGTCATTTTTCCTCTGGAACGTATAAGAAAATGCACGAAATTGCGACCCCACGAACCTGTGAAATTTAAGCAATCCACGAACATTAACCCCCACGAATTTTAATGATTCCACACTATTAGTACGATGTAGATTCGATATCGGACAACATGGCAATGTTTACGAAGTTGACGATGTAAACGGGACTTGCATAATATATGAGTACCGACAGTATTGGAATATTAAAGAGGTACATTGTACATACAATTTCAATACGTAAACATGTACATGTAAAAAGTTTCATGCGATGTAATCAATAACACTTCAACTTTGCAATAGATGGCTGAAACATCGATAACTGGACATATTACTATGATCCATTTTTTACGCTAATTGGTTGTCTATTTGTGTATCAAAACCTGTCATAAAGCGTTCTCTAATGTCATGTTGAAAATTTTGAATTTACTGGGTGGGTGTAAAAACAAAAATTTACAACATGACACTTTGCATAATCAATTATGGGGAATCAAAATCAGGAAATTGCTGATGCAGGGATGGGGTAACTGTCTCACTTAAAGCTGAACAATATGAAATTGCATCATGCTACCAAACAAAAATATTCTCCGAAAACATGTGCAGTCAGGTTTTTAACCTTTATCGTAGCTTAGATGTTTCCTGGATAAGATGATGAGTTGTTAATTTAGAAATTCTTTATTGCGATGTTTCCGGACAGAAAAAATGTTTTTAAGTAATTTTTATTGAGGTATCTCTCGAAACCTTGAGACCTTTCCATAACAGTTAATCAAGAAAGTTGGATGATCTTTACCATTGTTTAGACCATATTAATCTCTTTGGGGAAAAAGAGCGAAATACAAAGTTGCAGGAAAATATTTGATATTTTTATCTAAAATAATTCGATTTTTTTTCCCTACAAACATGCAGTATAGTTTATAGCTACAAACAATTATATTCTGAAGGATAATTTGTTGACATCCTTATAACCTCCTTAAAGTGCGACTTTCCCCAGTTATAAAAACCTTGAGTTTGATTTAATGTGTACAACAGTGTTCGGAGGTTGCAGAAAGCGAGAGGGGAAATTTATTATAATGTACGCCATGCCACTAATAGACTGAATATAGAAAATAAAAACCGGAAAACCTTGCTTGCCTCGGTATTTGTTTCTTATGTTTATGGGGAAGATGCGCCATATTTAACTAAAACGGATATGATACTTGTATATATCAAAATCGCCACTGAAAATTGCGGTTTTATGGCATCGAATCCAACAGCGAACAGACAGTATGGTTAAAATGAAGGGAGACGGTTGTTTCCCGCACTGCAGTCAACCATCTGATTAAGGAGGCCTGGTGGTCAAAAATTTATTCATCAGGTCTACCTTGATAAAGTTCTTGAGATGATTTCTTTAAGCATAAACTGCTATATTAGCAGGAACAAACAAAGTTTAACTCCTGAATTTGAATTTTTTTCTATTTTAAACAGAGCTCTTCTTGTCAAGAAATTCAAAGAGTTTTGTTTTGTTTTTTTTTAATTTTCTTAAACTTTTAAAAGTTTACAAAATCTTCAAGCAAAATAATCAGCGTATAGATTTATTGTATATAATTCCTCAGTTGTTTATGTATAAATGCTGCATACCGATAAACATGTTTTTCAATCAAATTTACTTCAAAATTTTTTTTTCTAATTAGTTGTCTAGAAAGCAGCATATTATCTTATACCCTGAAATACTAATGTTTATTTTTGTTACATAATTTGATATTGTTTATAAATCTTAAATAAAGTACAGACGACAAAAATATTTAGAGTTAATTCGTCAAATAATGTTTGCATATAGTATACAGGTATACACAAATAGCACTGGTATATAGAGCTAGTCAAATAAAAAATGGTATACAACTTTTTGAAAGTACAAATAAGGCTATATTAGCAATATATAGAGATATAAGCTACTGTACAAACAATACCCCGGTTAACCCAGTAGACAACCTACATGTACATCTACATATAGTCCATCACATAGTCCCCGGATGTAGCACATATACATGGGCAGACCCTGAGTGTCCTGGTCTACTATATACTATATTATGGTTGTTCAGTTTTATTGCTTAAAAATTAAAGTTGTCTTAAATTTGGGGGCTCTACCTAACAGTGGCGTCGGAAACAGAAAGAGGGCCGGGGAGGGGGAGGGGGTGGGGGGGATAGACTTATCAAAAATGTTGACAAGCAAAAACACTTCCCAGTAAAAAAAATTGACTCATTACGAAGTTGCTTAGGATGGACGTTCTTTTTTTTTTTACAGTTCTTTTAAAACACATATAAAAAGGAATAAAAATGAACGAGTATCAGCAGAATTTCCCCCATGTTTTTTGATTCACAGAACTCAAAATATATACAGTCGAATTTTCTCCAGTTCCTTTTATGTATGTGGTTTGATTTTTTCGGTATTTATATCTTTTAGAATCTTTTGTAGTCTTTTTTTGCAAAAACCATAGCTATGATTTTGTACTCAGTATTTGTAAAACTAATTGGACGATAATTTTTTTTTTAAAGAATTCTTTTCTCCTTTCTATAACACTAATGCTATTACAGATTGTCGCTGCGTGTGTGTCATCATTTTTCTTTCATGTATATATCTTTAAGAGCATCGTAAAAATAAGGACCAATTACATTCCAAAAATATTTATAGAATTCACTTGGAAATCCATCATGGCCAGGTGATTTATCATGTTTCATACTATTAAAAGCTTCCGTACATTCTTCAAACGTCGGAAATTTATCCAACAGACATGTATATTTATTATCCTCACTTATGAATGGTACGGTGATTTCCGTTAAGTAATCATCGATTATTTTATTATCAATGTTTTTACGTGCGCATAAGCTCTGGCAAAACTTGAACATTTCCCCGCTTAAATGAATTTGTATTATGAATTATTTCATTGTTTGAAGTCATAAGTTCAGCTATTGCGTTTGATGACTATTGTTGCTTTTCTAAAAAAAAAAAGTGACGTGGTTTTTTTTCTCGCCATTTTCTACCCATTTTGCTTTAGATCTGATATGTGACCCTTTTGATTGTTTATTATAAATAATATCCATGCAATTCTGCATCTAGCTGCTTAAGTTATTTTTTAAAATTAAATTTCTAAGTTTTACTAGTTCCAAAGAGGCAAAAGATGGATATGATCATTCCAGCTTTCATTTAGAACCATTTTAACAAGAGCTTGGACTTTGGGTAGTTGTTTCAAACGGCAATGTGACGTAGGCCTGTCTATTTCATTGTAGGCCACTTAGCCATGACTCTCTGAAATCAACAAGATTTGTCTGGCTTTTGAGGTAAGACTACGCAATCGCTGCATATCTAGCTTGAAATCAGCGTCGTTTTCAACTTGTTTTGACGCAAGAAATAGATAATTACGTTCTACTGAAAGTTCAAAGTCTTTTTAAAATGGTTCTAATTACTGGCACTATGTACTGAACAATGAACATAATTTCTGTTTCTGTATCCGACTTGTGTGAATTGAGTGCTTTATATATGTACATGTATTCCTTTTAAACAAAATACTGTACACAGGGAAATATTTGCTTCTGTTTTATTTTCTCCCCTTTCGCCCTCATTTAAAGCTGGCGAATCCAATTAAGACTTGGCGAAAAGAACAATTGCCAAATAGCTGTGTTTATTAGAAGGAGTATCTATTAACTGATTGTGTCTGATTAAATTGGAAGTGTAGAATGGCGAAAATAACTGGAAACAGTATCGAAAGAAATATAAAATTGTGACATAATTTGTAATGAAATAAAAATAAAAATACCTGTATTAGAAAAAGACGAAGAAAACTATAATATATACTTTCTTATTTTTCATTTCATTTTTGTTCATCCGTATTTTGCTCTCTGCGCATTGAACTTCTTCCTTTTTCAAAAATGAACAAGATATATGTTTCATTTATACACCTTTATTCGATATAACTTTAAGCAAGTCTACAAAATATGCCTTTTCAAGTTTTGTACACGTATAATAAGCAATTGTAACTTCTCGGGCCTTTCCGGCAGGCTCGGATAAACACCTCGAGGTGTTTTTCCGAGCCTGCCGGAAAGGCCCGAGAAGTTGCGATTGGTATAATACGTTGAAGCGGATCGTGGAATAAAATGCTTTCAGCATGATGCATTGTTTGAAAACTGATAGGCCTACATGTATTTCTGAGATTCTACAAGTCTAAAATAATATCAGGCCCTGAGATGCGACGAAAGGAGAGGTCAAAGTTCACGGCTTTTAAAAAAAATGTTCTTGCAGGTATTTTTTTTTACCACTTTCTTCATTTTACTTTTTGACTCTAACATGTTTGACATATCATATTTTCGGGGTTTTTAACTTGTCGAAAATTAATGAATATTTTCATTGATTATCATTTTTCATTGATTTTTTTTTCATTTTTTTTTTCAAAGTTTTTTTCAAAGGAAAATAATAATACGAGGCTATCTGCCTGTTGTGTGAAATGATCGAGAATAATAGCGCTCGGCTAAAATAAAAAAAAATATTTGACTGTTTCGTTAATATAAACAGCATGGCACTGGTTGCAAGCTTGCATACTCGGCGGGATTTTGTTTTCATGATAATATACTTTTTTGTGAATTCGTAACAGGAAATCGTGAACATAAGGCAACTCCGAACAATAGATATTTAATATTATATTACCAGTAGACGATTAATGGAGATATTTCATAACTTTAACTTTGTCACTATCATAACCACAGACAAATAGCAGATCCTGGGAATCAATGCATAAACCAGTGGGACTCTCGGACACAAACTTATTGGGAAAGAAATCAAAATAACGCAGGAAGTGGCCGTTTTCGTCAATAAGGTGTAGCTGACGAGTTATCCAATCAGCAATGACTAAATTGGACAGACTATCTGCAGCGATGCCGTGTGGATCAAATCTACCGCCAACAGATGGATTACCGGTGTAGGTGAACTTGAACCCGCCATCGCTATCAACAACCACAACAGCAGACAATACGATGTCTGTCGCGCAAAAGTCGCCGTTCTTGTTTTCTGTGACGTAATAAGGGTTTGAGTACAATGCTTTTCCTTGCTTGTCGTGAACAATTTCCTTCAGCACCTTGCCTGCCTTGTCAAATATGGCGACCTTACCCGTCTTCGGTTTGTGTAAACCCAGAATGATGTGCCCGGATGCTGTGCATCCGATACCACGAGCTCTCCAATCAGCGGTGCTGAACAAAGTTTTAAATTCGCCATTTTTGGTGAGGATTTTCACGTCATTTTCATTTCTTTCCGTGAATATGATATCATCACCAAGCGTTGCTAGGCGACGCGGCCATCCCGGGGCTAGCGAATTGCCATCCCCTTCATTTTTACGGAAGTCGAACTTGTGAATGTGACGGCTTAGAGTACTACACACGTAAAATTTGCTTTCCCCCCACCGCGCGATATCCAGCATATTGGTATAAGGACACGTGACTATTGATACAACTTCCGGTTCGGACATCAACTTCCGGTTTTTCCATAACTTGTGATAATGGATGAATTGATGAGCTTCTGGTGATTTCTTCTGGAGGTGAATCCCTACACAGCCTTCGCAGAGTCTCACCTCACATGGTTTACAGTAGAACTGGGAGTTTTCTGGGCAAAGTTGGCATTGCACAAAGTGCTGGGCCATTGCATCTGTATTCGTGTAGTTTGTGGCCATTGAGCTAATGTCAATACCTGAAATACAAAAACAGAGCGTCCATAAATCAATTTTAACTAGGAGGCTGGATTTTCAACACGTTAGCCATGTTACCTATAATATACTTTTCATAAAAATTTAGGTACACATGCATGTATGGTTGCTGTTTGCAAGACTTGCATGTTTTTAGTCCATTTTTGTTGTTGTTGTTGTTGGGGAGGTGGGGGGGGGGGGTTACATGCATTTAATTTTACGTAGATTCGATAATTAAAATCTCAAAGGTTCAATGATAATTGTAAAATATAACGGAACTCAAAAAAATTATCATGACGCAGATTTTTTGTATATACTATATTATACGCATAGATATACCAGTCTGCTCATCCGTACCGCAACATCATGTCGAACAAATACTGGATTTATTTCACAAATGTTTTCCATATGTACATGTGTATATGTCATTTAAATTTATACTCTAAAAATTACCAACTATACCATGTAATACAATACTGGCATTTTCATCTTGGGGAAAAAAATTAAAAGCCAGGTGCCTGTGAACTCGTTTACTTTCTTTTTTTCAAAATTACAGGTATATAGCTGTCGCTACTGTTAAACAACGAACGATAAACATTAAACCAATTTGGTGAAGTAAACACAAAAATATACACTGTACACAAGTCTTTGTCCTTGTCACAATTACATTGCACGTGAAATATCAGACAACATTGATGATACATACCTTCTTAATCAATGATGAGATTCTAGCTGTTGTGTGCAATAAATCAGTGCGCATATTTATGAGAAAACGTTGGTGTGTTCTCCGAACGCCTACTCCTCAATTGAAAATAGTAATTGATCAAGGCAATTATGGGGCCCTCTAAGGGGACACAGGTAGACTTTACCTGTATATACTTTAGGACACAGGTAGACTTTACCTGTAAATACTTTGGTTCACAGGTAGACGACATTGTCTTATTTTTAATTTAAAAAAATAAAAAGATGCAATAAATAGTGCTAATGGCTACATGTACCTGACATTATATTAAAAATACCATTTTTATTAACCTAAATGTTTCAGTGAAATAAAATAATAATTAAATATCATTTTAAAAAATTAAAATCAAATATCTTTCTTCATTTTACATCTTAACAAAATAAAACATTATATCTTAATGTATAAATTAAAATCAGAGATTTTATATGATGATTATCTAAATTATGACTGAGATAAAATTATGATAAAAAATCACTTTCTTCAACAAATTTGTCCAAGCTGAAATGAACGACATAAGCTTAAATATTTTTAATTACAAAGTCATAAAACCAAGTAATTGAACATCATTATGGTAAAAAAAAATTCACTTTGATATTTTTTAGATATTAGTTTTACAATCAATTACTGTAAAGATGTTAAACTGAACTCATCCAAGCTGTAAATAAATGAACACAAGCTGCAGAATTGTATAAATAGCAGGAGAGAATCCAGACATCATCACTTTTCACTCACAATGGCAAATAAACAGATCAACGTTAAGTTCATCACCAAAAAAAGAGGGGGGCGTAATCTCGCATTCAATGGCTACATTTACCGGGTAAATCGAAGGACGGAAACAGACCACACCACTTTCAAAGACTACAGCAGACATCAGACTGGAGGGGAAATGGACAGATACAAAGACGGGACAACCATTTCGTCTACTAGATGACATCTTCAAGAACAACAGAATACTTGCGTTTGCGACAACAGACAACCTTCAAGACCTTGCTGTCTCCGAGACCTTCTTCTGCGATGGAACCTTTTACACCTGCCCCAGCCTGTTCTACCAGATCTTCACCATCCACACATGACTGACGACCAGATGACGCCCGTTGTGTATGCCCTTCTTCCAGGAAAGAACCAAGCCACCTACACAAGACTCTTCACTCTTCTTTCCGACAAGATGAACGACCTCGGCCTGCAGTTTTCTCCCACCAGTGCCCTTGCCGACTTCGAAACTGTAGTACATAACTCCATCAGAGACGTTTTCCCCGGAATCACCACTAATTAAAGGATGTTTCTTCCATTTCACACAGGCTGTTTGGCGCAAGGCACAGATCACAGGTTTACAGACCCCCTACAGAGAAGATGACAACGTGAAGAAACTGATAAGAAAAGCAGTCGTCCTACCCCTAGTTCCTCTAGACAGCATCGAAGACGTGTGTTTCCAAGCCCTGGAAGACCGCGATGAAGCCAACCTGACGGAAGTGACAAGGACCTTTACAGACTATGTGACAGAACAGTGGGTGAATGGTGACAGGCTTATTTGGAATCACTTCGGAAACAATGGACCGCGGACCAATAACAACTTAGAAGCATAGCACGGGAAGCTGAAGAGGATGGCCCTACACGCGCACCCAAAAATCTACACTGTCATCAAGATCTTCAAGAACATCCAGAACGGCAACGAAATTCTACAGATCCAGAAACAAGCAGGAGGAACCATTCGTCAACCGACAAAGAAGTACGCAAACATCAAGAGGAGACTGCAGACCCTGAAGGAGTGATACCAAGACGGAACATCAACATTATGACGCCGATTCAGAATCTGAACTTCTTCATTTAGGACATTGATAGTGACAGTGAAAGTGAAAGAACATTAAGACAGACTCCGTGCCCTTATTAGTATCTGTGTAAATATTGTATACATACTGGTATGAATTATACTTTTATAAACTTTATGTCCTTTTGAATTGTTAATTATATTTTAGACAACCATGTATTTATGAGTTTGTTATAAAACAGTGCTATGTGTATTGTTTTAAATTATATGTAGTGCTAATAAATTAAATAAATATATTAAAATTGATTCAATGTTTTCTTTTTATTTATGCAACAATTTTAATTATAAAGACATTCAAAATTTAACAAAAAATGACAAACTGTTATATTTTTTTTCATCCAAGGAAATACAGGTAAAGTCTACATGTGCCCCTTTAGAAGGCCCCATAATTGCCCAGTATAATTGAAAAATGATAATTGGACAGTAGGCGTTCGGAGATTTGTAACGATAAAAGTTTTAAAACTATCTGCGTGTCTTAAAGACGAGATTAACCGTATGTGTACATCGCGTACTGACTAAATAATTTGCGCGGATCCAGAATATTGTGTTTGTCGGAAGAGGGAGGGGGCGAGATCTATTTTCGGTGATTTTACAATGAGAATTCATTTACTAGTAATAAGTTTGAATTTTCTAAAGGGGGATCTGTACCTCTTGGATCCGCGTATACATAAAGTATACTAGACTTTGACTCGTGCGTGCACGGGTTGACATTGCATATGATATCGGACACTTACGAAATAGATGCATCGACATACCGTATCTTTTTGTCATTTACATAACTAAGCTTTAAGCCTACAACAATGCTATTACTGAATTTCACTACATTCTGCTTAGAATAATTTAACTTTGTCTCGGGACAGGCCTCAGCAGTGCCTCCCATATACCCGTAATGTAGCAAAAAATTGCAGAATCGCTCCGAAGGGGGGGGGGAGGGCTAGTATACCTATGACTCCATCTTCTCAATATTTTAATCTTTTAAGGTAAATTTAGGAACAATTATCTTTGCTGCGAGAAAAAGGGGGGGGGGGGCTGAATCCTCTATGATGCCACGTGCCTAATGGTTAGGTCTAACTTTGCCAAAAAAGTGGGGGGGGGATTTATGGAAAATTTACACGTATTTGTATTATCGTTTCTGAGTTTATCCATGCAAATGTGATATTGTGGAAACATAAACTAAAAAACCTCCCATGATTCAGCGTGAATCTAATGCGCATGCGCAAGATTGTAAAATTTTAAAAAATCCAGATGATATATATCCGGATTTTTTAAAGGAATTTTCGTTGATTATTAAACAGCGAAGCTTGATTGAGAAAAAATAAAAACAAATTGGTAATCCTCAAGTACCAATGATGTTTAAATATATAAAACAAAAGACAGTAGTCTATTAAAGCCAAAAAATTCGAGTCTATTATTTTAATATAGTATTATAGATATATGAATTTAGTACCCACATGTAGAGATTTTATTAAATTTCTTTATCTTTAAAAAACGCAGGAATAAAATTCTCTTCCCCTAAAATTCAAAATGCTAATCTTAGGGGAGGGCCTGTGATGTGGAAAGGGGGCGACCACAGAGTAACAGAAAGGGATTTAAATTCTTTCTCTCCCGCATAATATATGTGTACATCTTGCAATACACCTTGTTTAATTAAGAAACTGACTTCTTTAAATTGAGCTTTGGTATTCCAGAAAAGAAGCAAGGCTTTTCATATCTAACTTTTCATAACTATGCCAGTTTAAAAGTTTTGTAGACCTCCCCCCCCCCCCCCCCTTCCGATCCGCGCATGAACTGTCTTGTTTATTAATACAGACACCAGCTACGGCTCATGAACCAAAACAAAACAGAAACTGGGTCAGTAGAATGGTCTGACCCAGTCTTGACTTATCATCTGGCATCTGTTTAGTTCATGTGTACACAGAGCACGTTGGCAGGTAATTTTTGTTTCTTCAGGTATGATTCCGCCCATATATACCAGGCCAGTGTTTCCTATATGTGTAATACAATATTTATACAAAAATGTTTTATATTTGAGTTTATGAGGGGGTTACTAAAGGTTACAAAACCTCCAGCTGAGGTGCCATGACACAATGGGAGAGAAATGTAAGCTAGCTGTACAATCAAGAAGTTTTCAATTGGGATTTTTTTTATAAAAAAAAAAATAACGAAGATTAAATACAATTGATGTACATAGTGTTACAGTATTGTAGAGGAACGAACTTACATGTACAAGTCTAGTCTATTTTAAATTCAACTGCAAGATTCAAAATGCAATTAAAGAAAAAAATCCTTTAAAACATATGAGTCATTTGCCTTTTCAGTACGTTTAATTAGATGTTAGAGGAACTTAATAGAAACAATTTGCGATAAAAAAATTATTTTTTAGGTATAAAATGGTTTACTAGTGCATTTAGAGTAATCAATTAAAAGTCAAGACACACTCAGACAAGAAATATTAATCATTGTTATGTAAACAAACCTCGACTCTTATATTTGTTTACAAAAGTAGTAAAGTATTAAAAGTATAGACAAAGACCATTTCTCTGTTAAAATGACTAGTTGAAAAAAAAGATAAATTGGTTGAATGTGTTTTAAGAAATATTAGTGACCCAAAAAAGCAACATTTGATTGAAACTTATACGAATACCACACTAGAAACAAAAAACAACAACTCGTCGAATTTGGCCTAATGCAGTAATACTAAAACTAAACCAAAAAAATATTGCCTGAAAAAAATATTGACATGTGAAACATTCAAATCTGTGAATTTCATTTGTATCATTGAAAAAAATCTTCTTATTCATTTTCAAACCGTTTCTCTGGGTTTTTTTCTGAACTCTGCACCCATAACAATTTGACACAAACCCTTCGGAAACTTTGCAGAAACTTAAGGATACTTTAAAATTATGCAAAATTAAGTGCATTCATTTTTGATAGTTCATTGGTATCCATGCGTACATGTGTTCTTATTCGCGCCGACTTTATTTCGCGATGTACAAAATTTTGGTAAACTAATTTTTCGATCATGATTTTTTGAAAATAATTTCCCTTGCAGAGACAATTAATTGAAACTGGTTCGCGTTTAGAGAGATTCGTGAAGACCAGGCTCTCGGGAAATTCGCGAAAATATCTCGCACGATATTGACGATTATAGACAAAATGTTCTTTACAGAATTACGCGAAAAAAAAATTTCTGCAATAATCTGTCTTTTTTATTGTAAACAAATCACTCAATTTGTACAATACATTAACATGTATATTCGCACAAAAAATTAGATTTTTGCTTTTCCGAGGAGAAAAAGATAGAGCACGGGCCCAAAAAAATAATAAACATGAACTTTACTCATTTCCAATTAAACTGTTTATTTTCCTAACATAATCAAAAGAGGAAGTAATATATAACGGCGATACACATATTGAAATAAAGGTCATTCCTACGAAGAACGTACACTGACCAAATAAATTAATTTCATTAGACCTGGGTGAATAGAAGAAACGATGAAATAGATAGGATTCCAAGGAAATCAGTGGTAGAAAAACCTCTTCTAATGCGCCACACAATCGAAAATCGAAGCCAAACGTTCATCACCCATCTTAGCTTTTAACATGTTTCAATGGCCACTTTGATTGCTATTTCACGGACGTTTCTACTTTCCAGATTATATTATAGCGTAATAACCTTCCCCGTTTCTTTTGTACAAATTCAATGCGGACCTCTTCTTTTGCAACGTAATTTTGTTATAAGCGGCTGAAAAGGAAATGCGACGAAACAGGAAATGAACATGTGCATAAGGGGCCTTCTGTATTACTGAATCTTGCCGTCAGGCGAATTTCACCGGAAGTGATTTGACAAAGCGACTTTTGAATTTAGGCTACCGTACTTTTCGACGAAATGATATTCCAACTTTTCATTTCGTAAAAAAGGGAATTATATCTAATTATGCGTTATATATTGAAGTTACATTTGTCATTAATGTATTGATTTAAAAATTTTAAAATTATTACAGCTCTGTCGTTGACGCTTATAATTCAGAAAACGTAATAAGAATTTCTTTTAAAGATTTCATAATTGCAAAATATCAAATCTTCGTTGGACTTTTAAGACAATATAATTATATTATTCTTCTCAGAAATTACGCAATGTTTCACAAATTAAGCTATTTGGAAGCTTAAAAAATACTCTATCATTACGTCAAGAACTATATATTAGTTTAAAACTACAGTTGTTCGTCATGATCTTCAATCGAATAAAATTTATGTCAATCTTTCTAAATCTAACACAACATTCATCTGCGTGGCTAACTGCATGGAATATGCAGAAAACAACATGTATTATAATCCGATACAACCCCCCCCCCCCCCACTCCCCCGACCTTCAACCATCCCAACCCCCAACCCTAATCATGTTTATTTGATTCTAAACCAGTCATTATACTAGTGGTTCAATCTAAATTCTTTGAATAAATAAATGTGATTGTATTGTAAAGGAAAAAGTAATGGTTAAAAATCAAATACAATCCCCTCCACATTATTTATAAAATCAATTAAATGAATATTCTGTGTTTGGAGGTTAGGAAATGGGATTGGCGGGGGGAAGGGGTGTATTGGATAAATAAACACATTTTTGAACCATTTTTTAAGCAATTAAATGTTTTCTATAGTCCAATCCACACTTTGCAAAAGCTGTTCCACTTTGCGGGATCAACCTAAAGGTCAAAAGGGAAAAAAACAACTTTCCCCTTCTTTATGCAACCAAATATTTGGGCGTCCTGTGAAGAAATCTCTTGGAATTTAATTGATTCCTTCAATGTGTGGGTTGCCCCAACTTTGGGCAATCGAAATTTACAGTGGAAACGGATTTCTAATGTCAAATGACAAAGTTACAACCCTCTAAACTACAAAGGCTACTGTGAGAAATATATGGGTTTTTCCCTAAAGATGGTGGCTAAGGGACATAACTTTTGAAAAGTGTGGATTGGTCTATTGTGATTCGTGTTGGATAAGAAGGTATAGTGACACTGCGGGGGAAAAAAATCAACGGGTTATGCAATTTTTTTCTGCAATGATCGCTACCTTTATAACCCACATGAATCATC
This sequence comes from Magallana gigas, assembly GCF_963853765.1. Taxonomy (NCBI): domain Eukaryota; kingdom Metazoa; phylum Mollusca; class Bivalvia; order Ostreida; family Ostreidae; genus Magallana; species Magallana gigas. The sequence continues at coordinate 25,084,058 of NC_088862.1, forward strand.
AAAGAAAGCAATAGATTTTGTTGATATTTATATACATGTGTACACCTTTTTTTTTAAGCAATTCAAGTTTATCACAATGAGTGAGTATAAGTAATTAAATTTTGTTACGTGTAAAAACAGCTTAGTAGTTTTAAATGAGAATTTGAGTATTTTGCTTAGGTTGCCGAAGGTTTTCACCGATCAATAAACTGGTAAGAGGCTTGTGTGTGTATATATATATATATATATATATATTTCTATAGATGAAAACATAATTTAGGCATAAAAAATAAACGTTTCTGTATTTTGTTATACGAAGTTTTATTCATTTATTTTCTTAAAAAATAAAACATTAATTGCCGGAGGGGGGGGGGGTTAAGAACAGGCCTGTAAACAGAATAATGTTTATGGATCCACATCGTAACGAGACGTTCTTGAAAATTACAATCGCAATTTGTCAAAGGAATTAATTCAGTAAAAATTCATTTCTGACTTTATTACAAGCCTCGAGCAAAATCGAAAACGCAATATCACAGACCTCCAGTGTTTAGTCCATTCACGAATCACGGTCAAATTTAATTCCTTGTGCTTCTCCGTCCGTTTTGTTCCGTAAAAAAGAACTTAGAAGTTATAAAAGATTTTCTCTATAATGTCGGAGATAAATCCTTATGCTCTTGAATCTAATTCTGCGATAGACTTTCCCTTGAAAATGCCATTGTAGACTCTAACTCAACTTTCAATCGCTTTGTTTTCAAATTTCCAACCGCTCTGCGACTTCAACAGAAGTGGTACTATTCCGCCAAGCTTACATCGTTTTGGTTTTTTTTTTCAATTGTACATGTACAAGTGAATTTTCTTTTCTGTTTCACTTTATTATTATAATAAAAAAAGTGTTGCCTTGTCAAAAGTAGTGTCATATTTATTTATCATGATAATCAAATACTTGCAACAAATGTAAATACATATGTATAAGAAATAAGGTATCATTTTTGGATGTATATCGGGATATAGATACGGGTTGGTACGTGATCAAATCTTCCATAAAGCCCTATCAGTTCTGTCTGTGAATGATATAGCTGTGAATTACAATTAATTTCCGTTAAAAAAAAATTGACGGAATCACACTTAATTGATGTTAACATATACACAATGAAATTAGATTTTTATAATTCAAATTATAAGATGTGAACAGTCCACTTTACTGATTTTAGTGAAAGTGCTGCATGCATGCATTACTCGGCCTGCTTTCAGTTGATATATATAATCTAAGAATGTAAGGTGATATTGATGTTAACTCGCAGTCTGACCGCTATTCATCAGTAGCAACATTCTTCAGCCATCTGTATAGCTTCCAATTCGAAAGAGAAATAGACAGGGTTGATTATACGAGCAAGTGACAAGAGAGCTTGTTAAACGATGCGCATGCTCAAACGGTAAAGCCACCCACTTATATTTCTTAGGTCCAAGCAAACAGATCATGGATTTCGATCTCTTTTGACAACTTTGTGGGTGATGTGAAAATTAAGGCGAATTTAAAAAGTCCGTGACGCGAATCGGTTCTTTCTTTGGAATAAGTTGTGGAACGAGACTCGGCAGAATGTAAGTAAATATTGCCTATATCTTCTTCTTTTTTTCACATACATGTAATAACTTGATGGTCGGGGTTGGGAAGGGAGGTGATAATGAAACTCATAAAAAAGCTTATTCATTCAATGGGAATTGCCAACAAAAATATTGTTGTTAATTACAAACTATTATAAAAAATGATTGGTGTTTAAAAGAAGTGTTTGAATTATAAATAAAATGCACTTTTTTTAAATAAATGATCATGCAATCACTTTTTGGCATTGGAATATTTTCTTTTGATGGACGCTTAGCTTCTTTAAAAAACTGAAAGATTGTCCTTGTCTTTATTGCAAAATGAGAACGATGATTTTAAATAATAATAATTTTACTGCTCTGGAGATAAACCTTGTTTCGCTTGTTTCATTCATCTTGTGTGCAACCCAGGTTCCGAATGTTTAGCTCAGGATCAGAGAGAGAGAGAGAGAGAGAGAGAGAGACAGACAGACAGACAGACGGTGAAGCGCCACACTTCTGACATCACAATCAGGCAGCCCCCCATTAGGATTTTCATGATTTGCGAACTTGCCTTTTTTAATTACTTGTTAAGAATATTTGAACGAGTCTCCCCCACCTCCACCCCCTCCCCCTCCACCTGAAAATGTAATCCTCTGTAAAAAATTTATTACCTATGAAATGAGATCCTTATAATTTGCATTTTCATGATGCATTTTAATTGTTTGTTGGTGGTGAAATTTGCCCCATACGTACAGTTGAACTTCGATATCTCGAACACTATTATCTCGAAAACAATGGATATGTTGAAGTGATAAGTTCTAACCACCTATTGTTTCTAGCCACTATTGTTTCTAAGTATTTTACCCTCGAATTCTCGGATATCTCGCAGTTTTTAACAGCCCCATCTTGTTCGAGATAACGAAGTTCGACTGTAAAGTTATCCGCTAAAGGCCAGATACAACGTGATATGTTTTTCTTTCATTTGCTAGGTAAGGGAATGAGAAAAGGGGGACACATTTCTTTCGTTAAGACAGAGCTTCTGTCATTCTAACGATAGAACATTCTACCTACATGTATTGTACGCATATTCATGTAATATATATATATATATATATATATATATATATATATATATATATATATATATATATATATATATATATATATATATATATATATATATTTATACTTTTAATTGTAACAGTGAGGCATTTTAAATAAAAATCGTAAGCCCATCTTTAGAAGCGTAATTGCCACTGCTGACCTAAGTTAAAAAAAATAGTGAGATTGTTGAGGGGTTTTTTTATCCTCAGACGCAGTAACTTGCCGGTAAATTAGAAAATGAGGTAGTTGGTTGAGGATTGAAAGAGGTGAATGTTTAAGAAGGCTGGGTGATCAATAAATTATCAATCAGATCTATATTTTACCTTTTTAATAGCAATTGAATAAAGAAAAATTTCCGAATTCTTTAGCTTTAAAATTCTATGTTCCGTATTTTTATATAGCGTTTTCTTCTTCTTCTTCTTCTTCTTCTTCTTCTTCTTCTTCTTCTTCTTCAAGAGATTAATATAGTGTAAAAATGGCCACGATCACCAATCCTTTTTAGAGCTACGTTCACACCTGTTATAAAGCAAAAAAGATTTATTTCTTTTGGAGAATTTGAATGCACTTGTAGATCTATAGTAACAAGGGGCTTGGTATCTTTTAATTAGATGGGACTAGAAGTAAAATGTACAGACACAAAATTGAAGGTGACATGAGTGAATGTTAGATAAATCTAACTTGTTAAATCAGCGCAGAGCGATTGTTGTAATGCAATGATTCAGCTAGTCTTGTTGTTGTAACTTCTTCGTTATGAAGAATATTCACTAGTTTAGCCGTCCTCGAAAACTGTCCGTGGCGTGATATCCGTTAGAACTCGAAGAGTATATATTAAATTTAAATGGATCAATTTCTTTTTTTATTACTATTCCGTTCTATATCTTACTTGACAAATTCACTTATAATATTTTTCCTTCATCAAGATGAAATCTTGAAATGAAGCAATTGTCGTCTTTAATTATATTCATTGAGGGATTTCTTGTCTTAAACTGATTTTTTCCTTTAATTTCTCAAGTTTTGTGAGTATATACATATAGTACCCCCCCCCCCCCCCCCCCCCCGATGTAAAATAATATAACTCTTTCTAGATCTGCTTTTGTTTAGGGCGTAAATTCAAGGGGAAGGGCTACCCACGAATACCACGGACATTGAGCCACCACGAATTCTAATGATTCCACAGTATTAATTTTGTGTAAATTATGTGATAAACACACTGTAATCAAACGCTGAATAGCAATAATTTACAATAAAACTTCTAAATGTGTGTAAATAATACATAATTAAGACACGTTTTAGTCACCTCTACCAGACGCCTAAGTTTTGGATAAATTTTCCTAGCTAAGTACACGTCTAGTTGCGGAATTCGGTCTAAGAATGTACAAATGTACTTAAGTCCGACTTAAGCATTGTCTTAGAATTAAGTACCTTTTATGTTACAAACTCTGATTTCTATTTTGACAGGGACCCTTCATAATGTTTTCAATGTAGTGAATTATCTATTTTCTGTAAAAAAAAAATTATAAATCGGTTCACTCACAAGAATATTATATAAAAAAACAAGTTGAACTGATTTGAACATATATGTGTACTAGAACCATTTTAACAAGAGCTTGGACTTTGGGTAGTTGGTGTCAAACAGCAGTGTGACGTAGGCTTGTCTATTTCATTGCTGGTTTCTCAGCCATGGCTCTTTGAAATCAACACGACTTGTCTGGCTTTTGAGCTAAGACTGCAAACGGTGTATATTTCATTTGAAACCAGCGTCATTTTCAACTTGTTTTGGCTGAAGAAATAGATATATAAGTCCTACTGAAAGTCTAAGGTCTTTTAAAAATGTTTCTATTAGGATTGGGCGTAAAATTTGCAAATTTGTGTTGTTTAATGGACCCTTCTCCAATGCCATTGATGACGGAGTTTCCTCAATTTGCAAACCCATTCTGCTGTTAAAAGATAAATGATACATGTAATATAAAACGCACGTTCGAACACAAATGTGTATAACTGCCTGTCTTATTAAACATATCAGACAATAACTCACAATTTTGGTGTACATGTAAGTGTAAAAAAAATACATCCCCACTGTGTGTTTCACACGATTTTTTGGACTATACAGTCATGTATTTGTATATGCATTCAGATCCACCATTTATAAGCAAAAGAACAGTTGACTGCGTTCTGCAGTTTAATGGCTTGACAACCTAATTGCTGTCTGTTGCATCATGAACCCTTTTTTAAAACAAAAATATCTGTTAACCACAAATTAAACAAACTTCTTAAATTTTCAATTTGAAAAAAGCATTCAGCTTTTTTTTACAACACGTTTTGCTCTTTTAATATGCAATTCTGTGACGTAAGACCAAATGCCAATCCCTCTAGAAGAATATGGCCTAATGAAAAAAAAACTCATTCCAGTTTGTAAACTTTCCGAATTGGCAATTGCAAAACTCAAGCTATTAATCAGCTAAGATTAAGTGCAAGAGTTTTATCTATCAGAAATGGCTTGAGAAACGACAACATTTCTCAAATTAATGCTGAAAGATGACGTTTCGACCATTTATTCCATCTTTACACACGTAATGGCTTATCACTGATTTGGCAAATTGTCCTGGCGCTTGACAGTAATTTTACAACCCCAAATAAAAATTATAAAGGATGTGCCGGAACTTCATGGGACTTTTTAGTGTTGTCTTAGAAAAACATTTGGACCGCCAGGCGGTTTCACCATTTCTTCGTTAAGGAAAATAAAAGAACAAGAAAACAAGGCGCCAAATGCTGATTATAAAATCAATAGTGTGAAAGGAAAGTGAAGTTTATAGAAAATATATCATAAATTTTTGAGTAAAATAATGGATCGATTTTAGTAATTGCCATTGTTATAGTTCTAGATACACGATTAATTGTTACTGTGGTATCAAATGAGTTATAGAGCAACTGGCGTCATGTACGGCAAAAAAAAAAAAAAAGAAGCAGACGACGTAAATTTAAAACTATTGATTTTCATTTTATATAATTCATGTATTACCCTTCTCATATACGATGTATATTTTAACAAGTTTTTGGGGTTTTTTTTTACTGACTTGACCATTTTTTGTATTTTATTACATCATTACTTTATCAACGCACATGCCTTCATTAAAACATTTCAACAACTAATTTTTAATAATTAAATTAATTTAACACGTCAAATTGTAGACAGTCATGATTACTCAGCTTGCTTTGAACTTAGAAAATTCTAACAAAGCAAAACCAGTTCGTGGTGCCGAATTTGGAGAAAATATCTTCGCTTGTAAACCTTGTTTATTACTTCCGTTTTTTTTTAAAACTCGAACATGCATGTTTTTGTCAGAATACATTGTAATTACATTTATGGAGATATGAATGCAGCTAGTAATTGGTAATATAACGAAGCCAAGATTCAGAGGGAAGCTTTAAATATTTAAGTGAGAGATTATGTACAATTCATAACGTTAGGTTGATATGTATGAATAGAAACACGACCGTCTATAGCCTTTTGGTAATGACGTAACAGTCATGTTTACGAAACTGTCGCTGGCGTCAAGTAATACACGCGATGATGACGCAAGTACATCGTAACCTACGAGTCGGAAAAATGATTAGCCAACGACTAATGAACGTTAGTCAATTAAACAGACAGGTCTTTGTCAGAGTCAAATTTCTAGTAGATCTGCTGAACATAGACTACAATGTACTTCAATGCAATGGTCTTGTTAATGATTAAAAGCAGAGTTGGCATGCATCATGCATCAGCTCTAATGATCAGCGTGTGTTAACGTGATGTCACTTCGGATCAAATTCTTCTTATAATCATCATAGATTTGTATACCTTTTCAATCATTATTTAAAAATATAACGAAACATTTTCTTTGAAATAAATGAATTTATTTACTGTATACAGGGTTATTTTCCCCCCGTGTAATTTTTGCCCTTCTATAATTGCAAACAGTTTCGCCCCGTCTTGAATTCGCCCAGACACAGTTGCGTTTAAAGATAGTTATTATGAGACATTGGAATTAACCCAGTTCTAAATTTGCCCGCTGACAACAAAGATGAAAAGGACGAAAATAAAACAGGGGCGAATATTTCCATGTATACAGTAACGTTTACTCAATAAGCAAGAACATTTTCGACAACGCGCATGTGTGGTCAACAAATTCCTTATCAAATCTGTCTTGATTAGATGTAAACATGATGATTTTGACCATAAAACATTCATTAGTAACGCAAAAATAATGTAAAATCTTTTAAATGATCATTATTTCTATAGCATTAAACTGAACTCTTCATATAAAGAAGATAAACATTTACCTAAAAATGGTCGACTACACAATGACATCCAATGCAAACGATGTGTAATTGTGTGCTACGTCATACGTATTAAAAGCGCAATTCGGTTACAATACAATTTTTATTTGATTTTCCGGAAAAGATACAGTGAAAAGAAACTTGATTTATTGAGTATATGATAAAGGGAGGTAACCCTTGTCTCGTTGCAGGATACAGACGGTAACGCGGCAGATCGTTGTCCTTGGGCTGTTACTGACCGTGACCTTCAGTGTGACCTTCAGCGCTCCCCTTGACCCGGATCTAGAGTTGATGGCCCTCGTCCCCCCTTCCAGACCCAGCGGGTTTCAAAACTTCCAGGAAATGCAGCGCTATTTAATGGAGTTAAACAGATTTTATAACATGATGTCTCGGCCTAGGTAGGTCACGTGATTTGACAATCTGATATTTGAAATTTTAAATAATTCTTACTCATAAGAAAACAATAATGCAACATACATGCATTTACGAAATTAAAGTTGTATAAATCCAAAATATACAACAATATCAAGGTAATGTATAAGGCTCGTATGTACTGTTGATAGGTAAATATTCACATTTGCAAATATATTTCCTTATATGAACCTATAGAATAGCGAAAACGTTCATTTCTTGTCGCTTGGATTATTGTTAACATAAAATCTCAGTAATTTCAACAATTCTGAACAATTTGCCTTTAATTTTCAAATGTAAGTAATAAACAGCAAGATTAAAAAGTTCACCGGGATTTGAACTGTTGGTACATGATCAAATCTTCTGAAAAGCCATTCGGACTTCACAAGATTTGATCACATGACCAACCAAGTTCATATCCCGGTAAACTTTTTAACTTGCTGTTTATTTCTTAAATACATGTATTCATGGTACTAAATAAATTAGCAAATTCCATTATGTTGGTGTCTGAATGAAAGATACCCGTCGTAAGAAATCAGGTCACGCAAAATTTAAGCTTACTGACCGTAGACTAATTTGCGGATTTTTTCCAGGCACGTAGCATCAGGGGGGGGGGGGGGGCCAGGGGGGCCTGGCCCCCCCATTTTTTCTCGCAGCAACAAATTTTTAAAAATTAACATATAAAAAATTGAAGTATCATTGAGTTGGCCCCCCACTTTTTTGGGAGTATGTAAAAAATTGATATGAAAATAAGGGAATGAGTAGTGAAATTGAAGTTATATAGTAAGCCAGCCCCCCCCCCCCCCCCCCCCCCCCCCCCGGATTAGGATTTTGGAGATTTTGGGAAACATAACATTTCTTTTTCTTTTTTTTTTTTCTTTTTTTTTTGCTTGTCAAGATTTTTTGTACGAGTCTGGCCCCTCCACTTTCAAAAACGATGCTACATGCCTGTTTTCCCCTAATTACCAGTCTCCATGCAACCGAGTTCGTGACAGACGTTGCCTGAAATAATTAATACATATATGGACCGGGGTATGTTTGGATACAAATGAGTTCTGTTTTAAAAGCGGCATGGTCACGATTTTCGTCCAAAAATATTTTTACCCTTTTAAATGTTTACAATGTTTCAATATTAACAATTCTAAAATAATTGTCGCAATAATCGTTCGGTAACAATAACAAGATGTTTGTTTCCTTTCAGATACGGACGAGATGTTCATCAAAGAAATAAACAGAAATTGAAGAAAATTAGTAATCTGTTACATTTGGCGGCACTCTCAGAAATGTAGCTCGAGTTTTCCAAGTTCTATTGGTCATTATTGTTAAGACATACCTGTGTGGTGGGTTTTTTTGTATGTGAAATGAATGTGCAACTTATTCACGTTGAAGAAAAAGAAGAAGAATAATAAACTGCATTCTGCGGAAACTGGGTTTTGTTTTGTTGTTTAAAACTAGTTGGCGTAGCAAAGAAAGTAATTATTTTTTTTCTAAAATACATGTATCAATTTCAATTTTAATTCAATTCTTTTATTCTTTGTAAAATCATACAAATAATACAAGAGGTACAAGTTTTATGACTATATCTTGTACACAGTAAAATCCAAACAGTCTGGAAGAGGAAAAGTAGATCATTGTTTTGTGGAGAACAGGCAATTTCATAAAGGATCTATTGCAAATAACAAAAGAATTGACCTAAAGGGAGATGAATTTCCCGGGAAAATCGCTTTTGAAAATCAAATTGTTTTGGGGTTTTTTTTTTCTTTATATCGTACATGTTATTAAATTTTTCGAATTGGCATTTTGAATCTATCATATTGCTTTAGCATTTTTGTGTTATTAATCTTCAAAGTTGGTAAAATCAGTATTTCCTCGGTAAAATGGTATAATTCTGATATTTCTAGATATCCTTCAGGACCGACCTGCCCCTAAAAAAATATGATATATTTTGATAGTTTTTGTTCACAGGCATAAATTTAGATTGATTTTTTTAAGGGTACCCCGGCTCTTGGATCGAATTTTGCAAAATAAAACCTTCAATATTTCGGAAAATGATTTCTATTATACTGGTCTATATTTACATCAAAAAGTGTACGTTCTGAATAGCTCAGGAGGTTAAACCGCTGGGGTATTTTTGGGCCCAGGTTCCATTCAATCTGTGGGCATACTTTTTCTTTTTTTAAAATTGACGCCATTTATAAACACCGTTCAGTATGTATTAGTCGAGACCACGAAAAACACTGCAGCATTTGCCATTCAAAAACAACTCTGGGAAATGGCCATGGTACCATTGTAGAGGAAGTATTGCAAAGTAGATGTAGTACATTCTTCGGAAAGAAAGTATATGCAGGAGTAATGTTTATAGAATAGAAAAGGAGGTTGGGTTAGTTAATGAGGATTTTCCGTCCCCTTGCCATCCCGGCACCAGGTACGTATCCTCATACAACGGATGTAGCCGTAAATACCAAAAGGAGTTTAGTTGAACGCACATTGAATGAAAAAAGAGTCCAAACCTCACGTAAAAATCCCTCTACATATGTCATATTTCTGCGAGAAAAAGTGCCCCCCCCCCCCCCCCCGATACTACGTGCCTGTGTTTGCTGGAAAACCTAAGGCAACTTGCATCATTTGCCGCAAAAAGTCGTCCAAAGATTTGCGTTTATAATTCCACGTTCAGCACGTGCAGACATTTTCATACAGCAAGGTGTGCTTGTTCCAGATGGTGTCAAGTGTTGTATTTCTCATTTGAAAGACTACCACTTACGAGCGGGGCATGAAGTTGAAACGCCTAAACTCAAAGACAAGGTTCCTCAGAAACCAACCAAAGTGAAATCCCAGATTTACTAGTGAATTAAGGGAAAGAATATTTCAAGGTTTCTTTAAGAAACTTGATTTGAGAAAGACATCAAACATGTGTGACGAGAATTATTACAATCTAATTATAACGAGTCTTTCGTATTCGGTTTGAAGATTTGGTTATTAGTAGTCGTCCTTTTTTAAACTGAATTAAAAAACTTCTATGACGTCACCCATTGTATTTAGTCAACGTTTATTTTCACTATTCAACCAGCAGGTGTTGGATATATAAATATCCAACTGATAGGAGTTGGATATTTTTAATATCCAACCGTCAATCAGTTGGATATTCAAATATCCAGCTGGGCATTAAACAAAGAAAACTGAAAAAATGTTGAAACGTGTATTTCCAACATAAATCCAAATTTATAAAACAGAATTTTGTCATCCATAAATGTATATCCGATAAGCCACGAATAAATTTTTTGCAGAAATATCTCCTTTTCTTAATTTTGATAGATTCGGGATCACATATAAATCACTCTCATAAACTTTTAGACTTCCTCTTTGAACCTTGAACCATATCACTCCTTCTAATTAGTTTAACAATATAGGAAATATTGTCGCACTATGACTTCATAAGACTCCTATCATTTTTTTTAGATAAATCATCGTCTGTTAATTGACGTCAAAATTCTGATTTTTCCTTTCTCCTTGCAAGTTTAAAATATCATTCATTCAAACGGTATCCATGTATGTCTTTCCAGGAACTGTGGATCTCTATAAACATTGTACAAGTGTGTACTTTGCGTTAAAAAATTCATCTTCTAAATCTATGTCTGCTCAGTACAGCGGTATGGTTTTCTATAACATGCGCACCTGTTCACTCGTCCATGATTAAAAAGGTGTGTTTGGTAAGGCTATTGTGTATTGTATTGCTGGAATTATACTTTTGTATGACATCACAGTTGGATATATGAATGGGTCAAAGCTTCTTAGAGGCTCAAATGGGGGAATTTTTTTAAGTAAGATAAATAACTCGATAGTGTTGAATAGTTTAGAGAAAACTGTTTTCTCTAAACTATTCAACACCATCTCGTTATTTATCCATTACTGAGACATGAGGAAAATAAATATCTGATTTTCATATCATTGTGGACACGACATGTGTGAGCATTTAATCATTGTAATTATTATGATTCTATACGGAAATGAAGTGAAATAACACATTCCTTATTTTTTAAAGTATATTGTAAAGTTAACGTATTATATTTGGCGTGTGCGATATTTGGCGGAATTTAGTTTTTGAACAAGTTGGCGTGGACTTGAATTAGCGTATTCTGAATGTGACTATTCCTAACATATATGCATGGCATTTATAGCGATGTACTTTATTTAACGGAAGCCGCATTCCGCCAAAAACGCAAAATAGAATGCAAAGCAAAATGTACGTTTACAGTATTTTGTTAATGTTTGAAATGGAATAAAAGAAAACTGATGCATAAAACGCGAGACTTTCAATAGCTGCTTATACGTCCGCGGTTGTAAATAAACGCATATAAAGTACAACCATGTATCTTACTATAGAAGGTAAACTGAAAATAGAATTTAAAGATGATAAAGTAACACAAAAGGGTCCATAACCCATGCTGATCGGACAACGACTGTGAAATATTTTTAATCACTCTATATCATGAAAACTAGAACCTACGAGTTTAATGTGTGTGGTCTAAAATCAAGAAATTGAACGGAAATTGATATGCCTTTGTAAGGACAGAAACCAATAGCGGCCCTATAGGTCAAGTCTGTTGTTATTCGCAACAGATCCTTTTATTTACCAGGGTTTTAAAGAAAAACAGATTTCGTGTACGACCAATAATGTTTTTAGTCTGGAACTATCTCATTATAGAAGTCATTATACAAGGCTAAACATAGCATGTATATCGCGGAAATAAACAGCTGGGTTCAACCATGGGTTGACTATAGTAACATCATCTAATAGTACATAATACATGTAATAGATAAGTCAATATGATTTCCTCCTTAGTTCATACATGGAGCTCATGCGATTTGACTTTTAGATTGGCTAACGAGATATTTACATCGTCGAAATTCAAATACACAATCATGAACTAGTAACGTATTTTTTGACGTCATAGTAAGAGTCGGTGAATGACATTTTACTATGAATCGACGACCCAATATACAGGAAAATGATCTTACAGCAACCTGTCACAGACAATGAAACGTTTGGGATATTTCTACTGCTGTGCCTGGAATTGAATCCATTTGAAACAACCACCTGTGGAGTGTTTTTGTTTTACTATAATTTTAATATTTCCCGGTCAGTTCCATATAGGGCCCCGGGTCCGTGTCTGTTTTTGACCACTGATGACGTTTTTGCTGATGACAACCAGGTCACATCTTTTAATTAGGTCAAGAACCTTTCAAGAAAATGTTTGTACTGACCTACTTTTTTCCACTGAAGCTAATACAATTCAATTCAAAACAGAAACATACTCGCTGCATTTTATAATGTAATTTAAAGAAATTTGAATTTTACAGGGGAGGGGGGTCTGGGCCAAAATTTGAGGTAGATCTGATGGTTAATTTGTTGACCATCCAACATCCTTAAAGTTAACAGTGTGTTAACAGTGTGATTCTACTGCATCGATATACAATGTAATTTCTAGCCATAGTTCTAAGCAATGTTAAAGAATACAATACGTCTTGATTGTACAGAGAGAAAGTACATGCAGACTTGTCTTTATCTCTACATGTACATGTTGCTCTCATTTTAAGACAGATCTAGGTCATACTATATATCATTATTAAGAAAAGTAAGACATACATATTTAGGTCATATATCGGTATTACGATAAGTTACTTAAAGACATTATAAGACAGCACACTTTAGATAGGAGTTTCACTGATGGCTTTTTATTTAAAATTATTTTACCTTTACAAAAAATGTTAAGAAATACTTTTTTGGTCAAATATTGTAAATTTTAAAAAATCTAAAACGGTATTTTGATCATGATGTTCTCTTATTCACATTGATATCGACAGGTGTCCCATACTACTTTAAGCTATAAAACTTGAAAATCTGCATAGCATATCTTTATTCTGCGCTCTTCACCTCAAGGAGATTAATTTTCTAATTAAAATGGCCACTATGCCATCCAACTACCTTAAATTTTGTGAAGCATTGTGTATTATAGTACATATGTAAATACGAGTATATTGATCTACTAGGATCATACAGTTAACTTGATGTGCTATGGCGTACGAAAATACTGTATACATGGAAATATTCGTCTCCGTTTTAATTTTGCCCCTTTCGCCCTCGTTGTCATAGGGAGAAGGCGAATTTTAAACTGGGCGAATTCAATATTGCAAATGATATCTTTGTTAACGCATTTGAGCGAATTCAAGACGGGGCGAAAGCGGTTGTAGTTGTAAAAGGGCGAAAATAACATGGGGCGAAAATAACCCTGTACACAGTACTAATTTGATATTGTGATTTATTGCACCCATAAATTTACATGCAGATTGATTAAGGAAATAATAACACAGTCTGTATGTATACGGGTATACCTACCTACCTTATGAAGATCTTTCTGTACAAATGATCGAAATCCATAATGTAAAAATAAAAATATTTTAATTGACGTATTTTTCCCGCATTTTTTTCTTTTTTTTAAATGACAAACTGAATTTTTTTTTTTCATTCACCAACCAAAAGCCACTTGTCTACTTGTGATAAAAAAAATATTGGACTGGTAGCTAGTTGTTTCTTAAAGAGGTTACAATTTTTGTATAAGGCCCTTTTTTTGATTAGCCAGTAAGAAAGGTTTCAAATGATTTATTAAATTGAAGTTCCAAAATATTGCAACGCGAACGTACAGATATTCAACTTTATGCTGAAATCTTTTAGATAACATTTGACCTGTCTTATGAGTACGTGGGATAACCTTTTCGACAAAACGACATTGCAATTTCTGTATAATGATATTTTTGTTATAATTCTTTTGTACACGCGATTTAAGGAATTTCCGTTTATTTTTGCTAGTGCATATAACAAAATTATTCAAAGACTCCCTCTTTGAAAAATAATAATATTCATCTTTCTAAAAATCAAAAATTATCAAAATAAAATATATCTCAATGTTTTCACAATATTCAGGTATATGGTATTTCTGTAATAACCCCCCCCCCCCCCCCCCCTCCCTCATAACATCAATAAAATAAGCATAGTACGTTTTTTTTTATTTAAAATTCAATTCTTAGTTTGAAGCCTAGTTTGAAACTGGATTTGGGACATGCGTTTTTTGAAAACCAAAACTCTTTTAAATTCATTGCAGATAATGATATTACACCTAAAATGTACTCACAAATTCAGAATGTCTTACTTTTCGTCATATCGACATATAATTCTAGATCTGTTTAAAAACTGAGAGCAACATGTACATATGCACATGATGTAGAGATAAAGAAAAGTCTGCATGTTATAATTTCTCTGTGTTATATTCTTAAACATTTCTTAGAACAATACATGCACATGTAGCTAGTATTTTATCGATGCAGTATATAGAATCAAACGGGTAAAAAGACTTAATTAAATGTATCTCAATATCGTCACAATATTCAGGTAAATGGTAGATCCTGCAGTTCAGTTGAAAACCAAATTGATGCATTCGTTATTTTAAATGTAATGTTCAAATACATTTTATTAGTAAATTGCAAATAGCGATAGCGTTTCTGTTACTCCTATTCGCATGCACATGCTTAACAGCGATCACACGATCACGCTGAAATGTGGAAAGAATTACTAGTATTCATTTTTAGACGGGGTCAAGTGACCCGTCTATTGTTTTACTGTCAGCCGAAGTCTCAAACCGGAAGGCACGCGTAGAACACATGAATTGAGTCTACGCGTAAGAAAATAGTGCAGAAAGTTTTCATGCATTTCAGTAAATATGTATTATAAAAACACGCATTAAATCTTTTTAAGTCCTCTGTGTATAAACAAAATTCTATCTAGAAAATAAACAAATAGTTTTATTGATCAAAATATATTTATGCTCGGGTTCAGTGTGGAATGAGTTACGTAACTGAATGCACAGCGCCGTTGACGATTCAGTTGGTGTACAAGCTCATTAATCAATAGAAGAGGTTGATGGTTGAATTCATTGCAGATAATGATATTACACCTAAAATGTACTCACAAATTCAGAATGTCTTACTTTTCGTCATATCGACATATAATTCTAGATCTGTTTAAAAACTGAGAGCAACATGTACATATGCACATGATGTAGAGATAAAGAAAAGTCTGCATGTTATAATTTCTCTGTGTTATATTCTTAAACATTTCTTAGAACAATACATGCACATGTAGCTAGTATTTTATCGATGCAGTATATAGAATCAAACGGGTAAAAAGACTTAATTAAATGTATCTCAATATCGTCACAATATTCAGGTAAATGGTAGATCCTGCAGTTCAGTTGAAAACCAAATTGATGCATTCGTTATTTTAAATGTAATGTTCAAATACATTTTATTAGTAAATTGCAAATAGCGATAGCGTTTCTGTTACTCCTATTCGCATGCACATGCTTAACAGCGATCACACGATCACGCTGAAATGTGGAAAGAATTACTAGTATTCATTTTTAGACGGGGTCAAGTGACCCGTCTATTGTTTTACTGTCAGCCGAAGTCTCAAACCGGAAGGCACGCGTAGAACACATGAATTGAGTCTACGCGTAAGAAAATAGTGCAGAAAGTTTTCATGCATTTCAGTAAATATGTATTATAAAAACACGCATTAAATCTTTTTAAGTCCTCTGTGTATAAACAAAATTCTATCTAGAAAATAAACAAATAGTTTTATTGATCAAAATATATTTATGCTCGGGTTCAGTGTGGAATGAGTTACGTAACTGAATGCACAGCGCCGTTGACGATTCAGTTGGTGTACAAGCTCATTAATCAATAGAAGAGGTTGATGGTTGAATCGAAATTAAAGTTCTTAAACGCAATGTCCCATTTTTGAAAAGTTGTGAATTTGATTTTGACAATCTTTAACCTTAATACTACCAAACTTCATGCGCAAGCCGAGGTTAAAATCGGGACGGGTTATACACAGATGTTTTACAAATTAAATAGGTGTTTCATTGGCTTCCAGTCTACTTGCGGTATGACTGCTGTTCGTCTCTAAAGGAATTGTGTACAAGGAAAATAAAAACAATTCTGAATTTTCCTTCTCGTTCGTTGGCTCTTTAGTTGATTAAACTGAATTTTAAACAATGCATTGTAAGCAAAATCTGTAATAGATTATACATTTTGGAAGACTTATACATCATATCATATATACAATCTTATCGATTGAAGAACCAAGTTAAATGTTAATATTCATGTTTTCCGGCTTAGTTGGAATCAGGCTTGGGGTAAATTACATTGTAAAATAATGCATTACATTACCATTACTTCATGAATTAGGGCATTAAATTACCATAACCATTACTTAATTTTCTTGAAGTAATGCATTACATTACCATTGCATGAGTAAAGTAATGCATTACCATTACTTTGTGAAAAGTCAATAAGTTTTAAAGAAGTAATTTAAGAACTAAATAAAGAGTTTTTGTAAATATTTCATAAATAAAACATGCTTAAAATATTTACAGGTTCATGTTCATGTTCACTATCAGGTTCAAATTTAATGACTTATACAAGATTGCTGTTGCACTTGTAGTTCTCAAAGTTAGGTTGGTCCCGTAACATTTACACGCTAATGGCGGAGTTGACAATCTCTGTTATTTATGCCTCTGTTTTTCGGAGTATGATTTTTAATGAAAGGAACGGTTGTATCGTAATTCGTGTAGGTGATGCACGAGTTTACACAAAAAAGTAGTAAGATGCGAACGGATTTATTTGTACCTATTAATTTTGCATGAATCGCAAATGAAGAAAATCGTGTCAGATACAATGTAAGTCGGTCTTAAAAATAAAAATGGCGACCGTGACAAATCTTTTTATTGTCCTTGGAATCTTATTGTAAAAAAATATTTCTGACGTCAGGTACCTGTGTTTGTTGTCGGTATACAAATGTTCACTTTGTTTGTTAATTCGGCAGTTTTAGAATTTTCGGGGTTTTCATAAAACTTTTATTACGGATACCGTCCGACTTGTGGATTTTCCCTTGGATCATAAAATTGAATAAATCTAATGATTAAAATTATCTACTTTGATATAGTTGTTTAATTTTCCCGGTTAGTAGTAATTTTTAAAATTTTTCCTTGGGGTCTTATTTTACATAATATATTACATTGTGTCAATTTTCTACAATTATATGAAGGCCGTGATTGATTAAAATTTAGACAAAGTATCAAACAATTGCAAAAAAGCTGAATTAACATTGATTGTAACAACTAATTCAAACTCATAAATTTTTTGCACATGGAAGCTTATTCGAGGAAATCCAGGACACTTTGAAGACCCCGTCTTGAAAGTACTCTCAGTACTTTGATTCTTCATGCATTTCAGACATATGCGTAACTATACTTGTGAACTTATCAGTCGGTTTGGGGTCATTATAAATGTCGGTCTGGGGGTCAATATATAACATTCTACTACGCATTTATAAAGTCTAACGCTGCTTTATTAGATAAGGTTAAGGAATCGTTGCAATTTTTAACCTAAAGCAAGGAACAACTTTGATCTGAGTGAACATACGATTCCAAAAGAGTAATAAATAAGCTCCAATTGGTTATCCTTTACAAGTTTTAATCCCTTTCAAATCGGCATCTATATTCATTTTATCAATGTGTTGAAACTTTAAATGATTATTTTGCTGCAAAACAGTGCTATTAGGACAATTTTTGCATGTACTAGCTTAAACAAGTGCAGCAAATCAATAAATTTTAACTGAAGTGTTGACCAATTAGCTATTTTTTTTTATGCAGGACGTGATAATATATTAAGCTTTGTTCAACCAGAATTTAACTAGCATACCTTAGCTTTTTCCACATTTAACTGTAACGTACAAAATATGTGATACATAATGAAGCAATATATTTTGTTTGATAATTGTTTTATCACGTATAAATAATTCTTATGTCACGTATTAATTGTAACATTACTTTATCATTTAAATATCGCGTATTCAATTTAATTGAAATATTTTAAAAGTATTGATTGTATTGATTGTAAAATCACGTATTGATTGAAATAACACAAAGCAATGATCGTAATATGATGTATTACTTGTTATATCACAAGTTAATCGATAACTTATTGATTGTAATACCATGAAGTCAAATACCGCGTATTAATTGTAATATCTTTGATTGGGTGTTATATCACGTATTGATTGTAATATCACGTAGAAATGATCGTAATATAATGTATTAAATGTAATATATCTAGTTAATTAATTGCAGTATCACGTATTGAATGTAATATCATAATGATTATTGTAAGTGTAATACCTCGTATTAATTTTAATATCTTTAATTGATTTTTATATTACATATTGATTGTTATATCACGTATTGGTTGTAATATCATTTGTTTGTTGCAGTTTTCGTTTAGACTGCTGTAACATGTATTGATTGCAATATAAAGTATTAATTGTGATTTCGCGTAATGATTGTCATATCACTTACTGATTATTGTATCACATATTGATATCGTATATTGATTGTAATATCACTTATGGATTGAAAATCACGTATTGATAATACCAAATATGGTTCAGGTTCTTATTAATTGTTTTAAACTTATATCGGCTAAAGTGACATATGTTTTCTATTAAATGTATAAAAAATTAAACGTTAAATACTAACAAATGTTTCGTTAACGTTAGTGACATGTTTATTTTATTAATAAACTTCTTTTTTTTTTTTTGGGGGGGGGGGGGGGGGTCGGTTGGGAATATACAATTTAATCATCATCAATATATAAAATATAATACGAAATGACGGTACATGATTATAGTGTAATATATTTTTATTAAAGATCAGCATTACAGAATCAATTTTCCGAGCCGTTCGTCGTTTCGTTAAGGGAACGTTTGCCGTGATGAGCACACTGGCATTGTTGGTACATTCCATCCGTGGGGGTGTTCGATCCATGACAACCGACGATCTCCCACGTCACTTCCGGGTTGTTCCAACCAAGGTGCGAGATCTGACTGGCGCCATTTTCCAAATCAAAATGGGCGACGTATCCGAAGTCGTTATGACCGTTCCCGTTTGGCCCGGTGCCCTGGTTGCACCAGTTCTGGTTGGGATAGACGTTGGGGCACAAGTTAGTAACCATGAACACGCGGGACATGCCGGCGGGGGTCGGGCCTCCTTGTCCGGGAACGTAACCGCCTGTTTTTTTTTTAATAAAGAAAAAATACCCGAATAAATGTATCATGCAGGCGCGGATCTAGAATTTTTACTACTTGTGGGTGGGTGAAGGGTAGGTAAGTGGCATTGTTGGAGTTGAGATATAGTTTGATGCACAGTCATCTGTCGTTATTTTTTATGTTTACATCTACCGAGTATGATTCCCTCCATCGTCGGATACCCACGGATGATCGCGTCTTTTTCTTATCACTAAGTATTGAAGCCAGGCGCCTGTGGTTTAATGGGAGGATTTTGGTAATTTACATTCAGCGGAACGTAGGCAAGGCTTCGGCCATATTGCCGAATATTAATCCAACCACACGGACATAAAAATGTATCCGACAGTCATGATGCAATTGTTATAATTAATGAAAGTTGGACATTTCAGTCCGAGGAAAAACAAACATAAATACCTGTAGTGGTCAGCTTGACACATTTTCCGCATCGCTGACCACACCAGCCACTGTTTCCTTCATCAAAAAACATCTGATTGGGGGCAGTGACGAAGTGGTCGTGATTCCAACTGAATTGGCTGTCACCGGAAGCTGGTCCACACCCGCACGCCCCCTTGTGGTAGTCGTTGTATCGGGTGGTCGAAGCACATCGCTTTCCGTTGTACATTCTTGGCGACCCCTGGCATTTTTGATCACAACTCACGTACCCGATCGCTAAAAACCATTAAATTGATGTATTCTTAGCACTGCATTTTTCTGATCTATACTTATAAATGAATAGAATTGACATTGCCAAAAAACTACGTATAGTAAAACAATTTGGAGGGTGGGAAGAATTGAAACATGGGTTGTTGGTTTTTTTTTTTAAATATGTTATCAATATTTCAAAAATAAATTTGAATATTTTACTTATTGTGACCAAAACAAATCTACGCCCAAAAAACAATTGAAAAATTTAGTCAGAATTTTCTCTGTTTCAATTAAAATCTACTTGGTCCTGACATATCTTCCTCAAATACACAAAACACGGATAACAATTATATCGATATTTGTTCGTTACGTTATTAATTTGAGCTTTAAAAACAATTTTGACTTTAAATTAACATGGAACATAGTAATAATATTTTTTTGAATATCAAACCCGTAAAACGTAATCCTTAATTTGACATGATATTAAATATGATGTTAAATGTTGATAAACTGCTAACTTTAAAAACATTACTAGCACTGTAAGTGTTATGAACCATAAATGTGAAAAATGTTCAACAAATGTTCAAGAGTTTATAACTTCTTTATCCGATGCCATGGACATATAACGTTGTTACACGGTAATTGATAGGAAATCTCGAAAACATCATTTAATCTGACAGTACAGTATTGTTTCCGAGATGTTTACATAACACACATACCTGAATTGAAAAAAGAAAGATATAAAAGGCGTGACAATTTTAGTATGTCCCAATTTATTGTTTTCGTCACATTTTGAACGATTTTTAAAATACACACAAACATGTGGAAGAAGTACAGTTGAAAGATTTTTTCACTGAAACTATTTTTCCACTCGAAAAAATTCACAGAACAAAAGCAGATTTCTTCTACGGAGATTTATAGTAATGGGAAATGTTGATATATTTTCTCCATTTGGAATCATTAAGTACACCTCGCACAATTTTTCAACGATTATTATCCTGGCACTTTCATGTCGCTTGGAAAATCCCCGTTGTTACTTTTTTATTCTATAGGTGGCGTTTCAAGGGAAAAATCTTCATTTACATTTTTATCTCATAGCTTTAAGAGGGCTCGATGGCCGTAGCCATTCTTAAAAGGTATTGTTCTCCTTCAAAAGGAGATCTCTATATAAAAGTACATGTATTATAGGAAAATGCCCAAAGGATCACTTGTATATAACAAAAGAATTGATCTATAGGGGTGATGGATTCCCCCCCCCCCAAAAAAAAAAAAACAATCACTTTTGAGAATCAAAAAGTTCATTTGATATTTTCTTCTGTGTATACGTGTATTTCAAAATTTGTGGAATTTTTATTTGGAACCTAGCATATTGCGTTTGTAATTCTTAAATTAACCTTCAAGTTAGCTATCATCATTTTTGTAGTAAAACGGTCTTCATGTATTTCTGCATGGCTTAGAAATTAGTCAGGGCAGGCCTGTCCATAGGTTTAAAATATAAGTTTTATAAGAATTAGTTTTGACACTGATTTATAATATTTCATGATGCAAAGATAACATGTGTCTGCAAAGTTCTTAACATGTATTAATTATTTATATTCCAAAACATATCATATAAAAGTTATTCAGTTTCAAGTAGAATCTGGTCCAAATTGATATTTTCCCTATGATATATACAGCTACATGTAGCACAAGATGTGTATTAAAACCATGCATTATGTGATGACACTATCTGTAAGATAATGGGCGCATGGAGATATGATAACAACTGGTGTATGTATAAGAGTTTTAAGGTTGTTAGTTTAAAAGATTGCAATACGTTCTTAAGTATACGCTTAAATATCCACGTAAAATCGAGAGAAGCCCGTCTCGCGAATTTTAAAATCTCGCCTTTTATTTTCGGCCATATGTAGACTACATGAAACTGATAAAATTTTGGCATTCGCGATTTTATGTTCTCGTGATTTGTTGGAAAACTGTTGAAACGCGGAATTAAGTACTCGTGTAAAATAAGGAATATACAGTATATATATTGAAATTATAGTACCCTTGCTGAGAATGGATTCAAAATATTGTTTTCAGGTCAACTTTAATATATCACAGCACACATCATATATGACTAGAACAATAAAATCTCGCATTTGGGAATTTGTGACTGCAACAGAGAGCTAAGTTCACGGTACAGTTTAATTATCAATACATTAAACGCTGTTGTGATCAAGGGGAAAAAAATGGAAATCACGGAGGACGTAGAATTATTTGATACAATTTCAACAATGACAAAGACAACCATTTTCATTCTCAGTCTCACTTTTACAAGAGGAGCATATAGCGGCACAGTAAGATTTAGGTCAAAAGTTGGCTCATTCAAGTTCGATGGCCCCGGGGGGCCATAAAACTTAGACGAGCTCACATTTGATCTCAGTGTCACTTTTACAAAAGGGTTTTGAATTTATGTTGCGGAGAAGTGATACTGAGATTAAAAGTGAGCTCGTCTAACTTTTATGGTCCTTGGGCCAGAACTACCAAGAACTAAACGCCCGTTAAGTACGCTTCCATCACAAGGTGATTCAATATAGAGCTCTTAACCCATGTATATACCAGCTGTTACATGTACATGTATAACATTATACTTAATTTAAAGATAAATTGCAGATTATTCTGCTATTTTTTTTAAAACCCGGCACGTTTTTCAAAGAAAGAAAAATAATTCTTAATTTTCGAACCCAACTGAAATATAGGCCCTATTTTGCTTCATTTTGATAGCTAAATTGCCGCGACACTGGTATCATAATGAAAACCGTGCGTTCATTATATCCTGAAACTTTTTTTTTTACGTTATCTGATTTTTGAATTGGTTTGATAGATTGCTTTATATAAGCGTATCAACTTTTCATTGTAATTATGCAAATAGTTCAACGTATAGGCCTACAAAATTAAAATGTTTTTAAAAACAAAATAATCATGTTGTAGAAAAATCAATCAGGGATTAATGAATGTGAAAAGTAAAGGATCCAAAAGCTCTGAGGACAATTTAGAAAATGAGATAATTTGTTATTTTTTTTTTATCCTGGGATATGAAAGATAATTATTATTATTTGTTCACAAAGAACCAACAGCCGTTTCGAATTCGTTTTATGCCTTCCCCCTAAAACTTAATAATTTGAAAGGGATCAAAGAAAATTAAAATAATATTTTTACGAACTCTAACTTACCAAGAATAAAGAATACAGATAAGGACCACATTTCTACGGCGTATACTCTCAAGAAAAGATAAGAACCCAGTTTTTGCCCCTTTATAGTCTAATATAAAGTGGGGGGGGGGGGGGGGGGGGTAGTTACGTCTGTGTGCACGTGTTAGTTGATACATATGCAGAAGGATTACTAGTTCATCCATGTCTGACATAGACTGACTCATTTACACATGCGCTGAATTTTAGTCTATATTTAAATAACCAAGTTTTTATCGTTGCGACATAGTAATCCAAGGAAAAACAAAATGTATAAAAAAAAACTTTATCGAATTCACTTACTCTATGTCAACAGGCCCTTCGTATTTCAGGCCCAAATTCTTATTAATTGTATTGAACATATTCTACTGAAGTAATACATAATTTATTTGAAATGTAAAATAAAAGGTCCATAACAACGAATGTCTAAATACCATTATGGCTATTTTTATTCTGCGAAGAGTATTTTGGAGGGGTGAGAAGAGGAACAAAAAAAATTCATCATAATTTCATTCCAAATGCATTTTTTTATATCACCAATTTTAAAAAAAGAGAAGATGATACCAATGCTAATACATTAAATATTACACAATTTTTATTTAACTAAATTTGATCAGCATAACAGAATCAGAATCAATTTTCCGAGCCGTTCGTTGTTTCGTTGAGCGATCGTTTACCGTGATGAGCACACTGGCATTGTTGGTACATTCCATCCGTGGGGGTGTTCGAGCCATGACAATTAACGATCTCCCACGTCACTTCCGGGTTGTTCCAACCAAGGTTCGAGACCTGACTGGCGCCATTTTCCAAATCAAAATGAGCGACGTATCCATAGTCGTTATGACCGTTTCCGTATGGCCCAGTGCCCTGGTTGCACCAGTTCTGGTTGGGATAGACGTTGGGGCACAGGTTAGTAACCATGAACACGCGGGACATGCCAGCGGGGGTCGGGCCTCCTTGTCCGGGAACGTAACCACCTGTGTAAGACAAAGAAAACACCTGATCAAATATAAAGTACAGGCGCGGATCAAGAACTGTTTACCAGTCATTGGGGAGGGGGGGGGTGGGGGTGGGGGTGGAGGACATTGTTATAGGTGAGGGATTGTGTAGGCCTGTAAACTTGATTACCTTTTTTTAAATGTCGTAGTCACCTTGACCTAAGGTATATACATGTACTTACCTGTAGTTTTCAGTTGACGTAAGGTATAAGTAAATACATGCCTGCACTGGTTACCTTGACTTTAAGTAAACTTTATTTGTGATTACCTTTTTTTATACATGCCGTAATCATCGGGAGTTTATGTATAAACATACCTGTAGTGGTCAGCTTGACACATTTTCCGCATCGCTGACCACACCAGCCACTGTATCCTTCATCAAAAAACATCTGATTGGGGGCAGTGACGAAGTGGTCGTGATTCCAACCGAATTGGCTGTCACCGGAAGCTGGTCCACACCCGCACGCCCCCTTGTGGTAGTCGTTGTATCGGGTGGTCGAAGCACATCGCTTTCCGTTGTACATTCTTGGCGACCCATGGCATTTTTGGTCACAACTCACGTACCCGATCGCTAAAAATTATAAATATTGTAGGTCTTGTCAGCATGTTTTGTGTATTTTCAAGTGAGAAGATTTTAGTGCCGACTCTGCTATTATAATATTATTCTCAAACCAGATAAAAATAATAAAAATCTGCTTTTAAAGATTTAATGTAATAAATTACTAGATCCTTCGCATATCTCGGCATGGCTTTTCTTTTTCTTTTTTAGTTCTTTCTCTCTTTTCAGTCCTCTCTTTTTGAAAAAAAACCCATTTTTTTTTCTGTTTTAAAGTACTTATTTATTTGGATGATTTTTAGCTTGACGTTTGTTTATCTTGTATGTAAATTCATGAAACATCTAGATTTATTTAATATTGGTTTTTCTTTTTTTACTTTCTGTTATGTAGTTCACATTATTTAAGCAATGTTCATTGTCCGTGATACTACTTTTGGATCAACCACTGCATGAACAAGATATGGGCGAAATACAACCCGGATTACAGCTGGCAAATGTTATATTTTTAAAGGTTGTAGGTATCGAAGACTTAAATAGGTTCTGAAGCACTTGCTATACACAGTATTTTCACGTCATTCTATATATATATATATATATATATATATATATATATATATATATATATATATATATATATATATATATATATATATATATATATATATATATATATATATATATATATATATGTATGTATGTATATATATATAATATATATATATATCAGTGAAATGAAAATCCTTAGACTGGGTCAAAATTTATCGGATCCTTAACTGTTTTAGATCAACTGATATGATTTATCACAGTTCATATCTAGTAAAAATAAAATGAATTTGTGACAATTAGATAGTTAGATTAAATTTAAGGCTTATCACACACTACTGCCATCAGGAAATTGGGAAATAAACTAAGGCACCGTTGGATACTAGTACATGTTACATGATCATGTATTAGATCTATGTGCGTTTTGCACTACTCCCTCATGCTAATTATTAAAGAGCTCCTAATCCAATGTAGGAAACAGCTTGTATCAAATTAATATTCTTAAAGGTAGATGATAAAATACTCTGACTAATATTTATCTTCTTAAAATTTTTATCAAAGAAAGAAAAATTGTGATTTTTGAGCTCTTGGAACCCGGATTACCGTTACTGATTTTTTGATCACTTTGTCCATTTTTTTTCTCCTCAGTTCAATAGATTTTCATGCAAACAAACTTTCCAATATTATTTTGTACGTGATTATAAAAGTATGCCCACAAAAAAAATGCTCGTGGCAAATCAAAGCTGGAAATGTTCGAACCAAATGAAAAAATGCATGGGAAATGGTTTATACTGTAGTAAAAAAAAATCTAAGATGAGAGAGGTAAGCTTGTGCAAAAAAAAGGGGGGGGGGGGCCAAAAACGCCGAGGGCAATATCTAGATTTCATTTGTGATATTATTTCCATTTTGGGATATAAAAAATATAATTTTATATTCACGTGGAATCAACATCTGTTTCCATTTCATAAGCAGTTTATACAGGTAACCATGCAACCCCCCCCCCCCAAAAAAAAAAAAATTATAATAAAATCATATAATGAGTTGCAAGGGATCAATAAAATTAGATATTTTAACAAGAGCTTCAACTTACCAAGAATACAAAAAACAGATAATGACCACATCCCTATATTGTTTCGTCTTCACAAAGATAAGACCTCAGAGGAGAGCAGGTTTTAGACGGGTCCCTTTATAGAGCTCACCTGAAAGTGATTATCTATGAACTTTGCCCTACTTTCCGTAATGATAAATGACCTAGCTTCTCTTTGACCAATTATAGTTAGGCGGGATTTCGATGGGAAAAATAAAAAAAATCAGAAAAAAAAATAATAATTTTGGTCCAAATGACCTCAAACTAAGAAAAAATGACACCAGAAAGTTAATATCTTTTCCAAAAATTTTTGGTTAGTTTTTCTTTTCGTTTTCATAAGAAATATGTAGCATTAGAAGTAAGGTTATTGCGCATTTCTATGTGATTCAGTCAATGTGTATATCTATTAAGTTCTATCTTCGGGGTTTAAGGACGTTGGATCCTGCAATCAAAAGTCTTCAATTTTTTTTCTAAAGTATTTTTAAAAATCTACACACATAGCTTAACCAAAATTCAAACAAAATTTTGGGGTCTTTATGCTTATTTTGATGCTACGTGCAATTAATTTGACCTTTATGCACTGAAAGTGCAAATTGCACATAAATCACTTTTCCCTGTATAATTTCTTATCGGAATGATCCATGGCATCGACTACAAATTTATACTATTTAACATAAAAATAAAACTTAAATTAGCATTAAGGTCAAGATCTAGTAAATGATTCCAAAGTGTCTTTTTGGTGCTAGAACCATTATGACGTCATAATTGATTTGATGAATCTTTTCCCGTATCTTACGGCTTTAAAGGGATTATGTAGAAAATAAAACAATTTTTTGACATTCTATATTTAATAACGGGAAAAGTAATCCCGGTGCCTATATTCAATTTGACATTATTTTAAAGAGGAGGTCAAGAGCTTGTTTGATGCTGTTTTTGGAGAGACTGTAGGCATTCTAGATATATTTATTTGGTCATAAATTGACAAAACTCCGTGATCTGTTACTTTTATTCTTCATGTTTCATAGAAAATGGTTAATTAAAACATGATTTTTCATTGTGCTTACCAAACATTTAAGCCCCGGTACAGCCTATGAAACAAAGGTATTGTTATGAAGCATCATTTAAAGAATATATATCTTGAAAATCATAAAACTGTAGGCACCTTTCATTTACTAGATCTTGACCTTAAGAAAAAGTTTGCGATTTCTTAACTTAATTGATATTTTGACTTTTTTGCACTTACAAAACGCTATTTTTAGCTAATAACGATTCAACATGCAATGAAATATTTAAGAGTCTCAAACTTTTTCCTAAATTATAATATACTTGTCAGAAACGTCTTATGAATTTAAAAAGATGAAACCAAAAGTATTGGTCTATGATGTAAAATTTGAGATAGGGCAAGAAATAAGCTAATTTAAAGCAAAATTTGGAGTTCGTTTTTTTGTTGACTTTTATAAAATATCAGTTGAAAATGCTAATATATGTCGATAGAAAAATCGAATTTTTTTTAAAATATGTGTTTCGAAACAACTCTGGTCTGCAAGGAGAATACGGAAGGTAAAATTATGGTACTCTAAAACAACTAAGTTATGAAAAATGTTCATTTTCTTCTTAAAAACCTTCCGCCTCAAAATATAGTCCTTTATTAAATTCTGAAAATATGTCATTTTTCCTTAATTATTTTATTCAATATACATGTAGTCTATTTGGCATTGTGAAATATGAATTAATAAGTACAATTAATATATGATGCATAATTTCCAGACTAGAAACGACCCACAATGGCTACCTAAAAACAGAGGAACGAACCTCTTTAAAGCCATTCGAGTAATGTGGTGTTTGTTTGCAAACGTTTTACACCGGTAATTATAGTGTTTTTGTTTTCTTTTGTAGTTTTGCATCGATTCGGCGCGCAGCAAATACCGTTTAACTAACAGATTTCTAGATGGTTAATTTATAATTGAAATGTATTTTATATCATAAGTAAAGAATTATATTTTTCATATCAAATTAATTTTGTTATCCAGCAACCGTACATGTAGAACAGAAGACGAATTACAAACATAGAATAACACAATAATACAAAAATGGAATATTTATGTAATGTAAAGAGCTGAGTACACAACTCATATCTAATTAACACTTGATTAGAGTTATTGTCTTACTATTTTATTTTGGATAAGAAAAGAATTGTTTCATTTGCTGATGAAAGAAGTGTGTTTTCTCTCCTAGGTAACATAAAACAAAGGATGAAAATATGTTTTCATCAAGTATGTATGATACTGATTTGAAACCTTTTGCATGAGTTTACATGTATTTTAAACTTAAAGTATGTTATACGACAGGTTTGATTAGATTATCATATTTTGATTCGAACTGTTTTGCAAACAAAAACTTGAACTTTGTAACTAATGAATTTCATACACGACACTCAGTTACCAAATGCCAACTGCAGACTGTTAGTGTTTGCAGTTTAATTACTGTCAACTGCTTACTGTTCACGTCTTACTGCCAACTGTTTACTGTCAACTGCTTACTGTTCACGTCTTACTGCCAACTGTTTATAACTTACTGTCAACTGCTTCATGCTACTGTTTACAGCTTACTGTCAACTTCTTATACAGTTACTCTTTCATAGCTTACATTCAATTGTATTCAGATGCCAACTTCTTACTCTTAGTGTTTATAGCTTACAGTACCGATCAAACCCAACCTAACACCACAGTAAACCCGAACTAAACCACGGGTTTACTTTTGGGGTTTATTCTGGGTTTACTTTTTGAAAATTTGGGTTTACTTTGGGTTTACTTGGAAATTGCTTTTGAGGTCAACTGTACGCACTGATGTATGAAGCAGACCCGTCTTTTATCTTACCATCCTACTGCCTGTAATCCCTGTCCCTTGTATATTCCGAATACACAACGACTGTTTTCAAGGGTATACTTCTGACCGGGTTCACTCTCTGTGTCCACTCTGGGTTTAGTTTGGGTTGACTCTTGGTTAATTCTGGATTAACTCTAGTAAACCCAGAGTAAACCCAAAAATAAACTCATGGTTTTGTTGGTGTTTACTTTCTATTAGGTTGGGTCTGATCGGTTCTGTACTTACTGTTCCAGCTTTCTGCCAACCGATTATTGCCAACTGCTTACAGCTTACTGCCAACTGCTTACTGTCCGTATTTACAGCTTACTCTCAACTGCTTACAACTCACTGCCAACTGCTTACTGTCAATGTTTACAGCTTACTGCCAACTACTTACTGTAAGTGTTTACAGCTTACTGCCAACTACTTACTGTAAGTATTTACATTTTACATCCAATTGGTTTTTCCGACTCTTATGATGGTTATACATGCTTGCAAACTTAGTCCAAAATTCAAGCTGAGAAAATATTTGATAAATTTTATATACTGTGTGGGAGATCATTGCCACTATTTGTTAGGTAAATAACGTATTATTACCCTTTTCTAAACAAACAGCTTAACCCCCCCCCCCCCATCTCTTCCCAACACAAACACAAAATGTACACATTCAAATTGTAGTTATTAGACTCAAAATCAAGAGTAGAGTTCATTTCTTCACAAAGGTTTGGTCTATTAATTTCGTGATAAATTAATTGTTGTTATTATAAATAATTCGTTACTTTGGATCACCTGTTCTAGATTTGCATTTTCATTGTCGATTAATTAAACTGTAAAGAAAAATGTAAAATTCGAAAGCAAGTTATGCTCTTTTATTTCATGTATTATTATTAATTGAAATGATACATAAAATAAAAGAACAGAACTTGCTTTGACATTCGTAAAGAACATTTTTCTTTATAGACATTAGACCAATCTAAGTTTTATGCATGGTTTCCGACCACACATTTAAACACCCAATTCTGACAAAACGTTTATTGAACCACTGTTAAAGAGGCAGGGTAGTCAACAAACCACAAGATCTGACGTAAACATATGATACTTTAGCCATAAACTAATATTAAGTATAAGAAAACATTCAAATATTCTGGTTTTAAAATTTGATCATTTTCCAATATATCTATATCATACAGAACTCTTTTTTAAAGGAGATTAAAATACTGTAAAAATGGCCATGACCATCGAGCCCTCTTAAGATGGTAATATTATATCAAGTTATAAAATTCCAAATTTGTTATATAGTCTAGTCAATCTGTCAAAATTTCAGCAAAACCTCAAGAAAATTGCTACAAAGCTAGTTACCACCGAAATCAAAGGTGTTTGTATATACAAATAACATATTGAAAATAAACATTTGTATGATATGCGGAAAATAGTTTTTTGGGGGGGGTAAAAACATGGGTTTTCATTGAAAAATCGCAGAAATCTGGAAAAAATTAACCAAATTAAATCAATGAGTATCAATTCATGCTGTTTTGAAATGAAATGAGTTCATATGTATAACTGATTAAAACGCTTTTACAACAAATATTGAAGGTATTTTTGGGTAAAAAATAGCATTTTTATTGAAAAATCGCGGAAATATGGAAACATTTTATAAATTGGTATCAGCTTATTCTAAACTCCATTTTATTTTAAGTCTTATTTTGTCCGAGTAATACATATAAAACAATTTCACGAGAAATATTTAAGATTCTTTTGGGTCAAATATTGCTTTTTTATGTATTGTTATTAAAGAATTGTGGAAATGTGGGAAAAAGTAAAAACAATATCAAATCAATTGGTAACGACTTATCTTCACTCCAAATAGTATTTGAACAATTGAAATAATAATATAACATGAAACATTGGTCAAATTTATGGCAATTTTTCAAAAAAAAATTTTTTTTTTAATTTTTTCGAATCAATAAAGAAATAATTAATAATCAAATCAATATGGCATCAGCTTATTTTATAACCTGATAACAAGATTGGATATGTACAATTGATGCAAATTGTTTACATCACAACCATGAACAATAAAATGGAAATCGAATTAACATCCTTTTATTGTAAAGGAATATAACAGTTTTCTAATTTCAAATTTTGTTTTCACTCTCGTCATCAGATTCTGGAGTATTACAGTTGATTCCTCTACATTCTCCATATCCACCTGAACACGCTATGCCATATTTTCGACAGCTACATTTCTTATTGTCGCAGTTGGTTTTACAATTGCAGTGGATGATTTTTAATAGGAAGTCGGGTGCAGGTGGTTTGGACATTCCAATAGGTAGAAGTTTGCCAGTTTTAAGAGTCCAACCCCATTCTGTAGGATCAAGATCTGCCACTGATTTGCCTTTCAGTACTGACACTGTAAGTAAACTCGCATTGAATGAAATATGGCATCATCAGATGTTAATGGAAGTGACTGCACTTGAACCACAGCATTTCTTTTAGATGGCATTGTTTTTGTCGTGAACTTTCTCCATCTGAGAATGTCTAAACCCTCTAGCGGTACCCCACCATACAAGTTTACTAATGCTTCTTCTCCCGCCTTTATATTATCGTCTTTGCTAGAATTTTCTTGCAAAAATACAGCTCCTTGTGATTTTAGATAAATGTCAGTCATTATCTTTTTCAAGGCAGCAGGTTTTCCAATGCCATGCAAACGACTAGTTGTGTCACACCCTGTTAAAGCATGAATAAACAGGAGTTGACGACAACTATCACTTCCAAGAACTGACTTTGCATTTTATATATCCCAAAATTCTGTGGTTTGACGTTTGTTTGTCAGTGGTGAAAAAGATTTATCTGTCTTCCTTTGCATAATGGCACAGCAGAACTAGCAAATCAGTGTCTTGTCCATACACAACCACTGTGTGATCGTCTGCCTTATTAACAGCTGTCTGACATATCAACAAATCTGCATCACCCTCACTTTGTATAGCTTCGATATTGCTCTCTTGCAGTTTTTGTACAAGGAGTTCAGCAAAGCGTTGCTTGTTTGATACATTCAGAAGAAAAGTTTCCTTCTTTATTCTCAGTGGCATATCCCAGTAAAAGTGATTGTGTTTGTTTGAATTCCTTTGCTGCGCCTCATGTGAGTCATATCTTTAGTTGACGTACCGATGTAACCATCCATTACAACGATGGGATTTTGGAAGTGCCTTTTGACATGATTAACATATTTTGAGCAAATCTGGGAAATTTCTCGCCTTCGGACCATGTTATTCGATGCAGTAGAGATCCTCCATCGATAACATTTAATAGATTTGTTGTTGGGAGTTCTTCAGCATGGCAGTCTCCTGTACTCGATTCATATAGCTTCACCAAGCGTGGCTTTTGCTGCCTGCTTTAAAAGACCATTTGCTTCAAATATTGGTGACGGAAAGCTTGAAAGTTCATATTGAAACAACTCAGCTGTTGTGTTTAGTGTTTCTGATCCAACAGCTGTCAACCTCTGAAACATGAGCTGAGGATCAATTTGCGAGAACTGTGTGACATTACTGTTCGATGTTCCTTTTATATCAAGAGGAACCACTTGATCTTTCCTTTTAAATGAAATTTCTGATACCAATTGTCCAGCCATAGACTGTATAGTTTTTTCGCCTATACTCTTTGCAGCATCTGCATTTGCATCGTTGTCTGCAATAATTCCGGTTTCAATGTTACGCAAAGTCTTGTCATGTAAGATAAATGGGTCCCTATCTTTCAAGAAGTCGCGCAATACATTGACATCTTTGTTGTCTTTTTCCATTCTTGATCTTGACATATCGACATGCTGATCACTTGTTTGGTATCCTGTGTCAGTAAATGTTTGCATTGCCTGATTATATTCTACTAATGTTGGCATAAACAAAAGCCATTGAGCCCTCTGAGCTTCCCCCATTCATCTTCCACGTGTTAATCCGCCTGTAGATTTCACGCTTCTCATCAATACCTGCACTATAATCAAATCAGTAGACAAACCTGTCTCGAACACGCTTCTCCAATGCAGTGAAAACAGGATCATCAATAGCCTGCTTAACAGAAATGTCTTTCGAACACAGGCGACTGTATAACTCATCTGCTTTGTCCAAAATGGGATTTGCCTACTCAGTCACTTTCAACTATCTTTAAATAACCAAGTTTTCATCGTTGCGACATAGTAATCCAAGAAAAAACAAAATGTATAAAAAAAACTTTATCGAATTCACTTACTGAGTACTCTTTGTCGACAGGCAATCGCAACTGCTCGGGCCTTTCCGGCAGGCTTGGAAAAACACAACTTCTAGGGCCTTTCCGGCAGGCTCGGAAAAACACCTCGAATGTGTTACCTAAGCGGCCATGACAACCCCCCTTTTTATACAATTTGATATAAATACAACACATTTTACGATCTGTTGAGATGTCACCTAGACTTCGTTAAAGTCAATGATATACCCTAACATAGACCACAAAAGCGACACAAGAGGCTGTCTAGCCGATACTTATTTTAATGGGAAGCGACTCCATTTTGTATAAAAATACATTCGAGGTGTTTTTCCGAGCCTGCCGGAAAGGCCCGAGATACTGCGATTGTGTCGACAGGCCCTTCGTATTTCAGGTCCAGATTCTTATTAAGTGTACTGAACATATTCTATTGAAGTGATACATAATTTCTTTGAAATGTAAAATTAAAGGTCCATACCAACGAATGTCTAAATACCATTATGGCTATTTTATTCTGCGATGAGTATTTTGGAGGGGTGAGAAGAGGAACAACAAAAAAATCATCATCATTTCATTCCAAATGCACTATTTTTATATCACCTATTTTTAAAAAAGAAGATGATACCAATGCCAATACATTAAATATTACACAATTTTTATTAAACTAAATTTGATCAGCATAACAGAATCAGAATCCATTTTCCGAGCCGTTCGTTGATTCGTTGAGGGAACGTTTACCGTGATGGGCACACTGGCAGTGTTGGTACATTTCATCCGTGGGGGTGTTCGCTCCATGACAACTGACGATCTCCCACGTCACTTCCGGGTTGTTCCAACCAATGCGCGAGATCTGATTGGCTCCATTTCCCAAATCAAAATGGGCGACGTATCCGTAGTCGTTATGACCGTTTCCATAGGGCCCGGTGCCCTGGTTGCACCAGTTCTGGTTGGGATAGACGTTGCGGCACAGGTTAGTAACCATGAAGACGTGTGATTGACCAGCGGGGGTCGGACTTCCTTGTCCGGGTACGTAACCACCTGTGTAAGACAAAGAAAACACCTGATCAAATATAAAGTACAGGCGCGGATCAAGAACTGTTTACCAGCCTGGGGAAGGAGGGGGGGGGGGGGGGTTGGGGGATAGTGGAGGATATTGTTATAGGTGAGGGATTTCTTAGGCCTATAAACTTGATTACCTTTTTGTAAATATCGTAGTCACCTTGACCTAAGGTATTTAGATATACACTTACCTGTATTGTTAAGGTAACGTAAGGTATAAGTAGATAAATACCTGCTCTGGTTACCTTTGCTTTAAGTAGACTGCATTTGTAAATACCTTTTTTCATACCTGTCGTAGTCATCGGGAGATCAGATTTATACATACCTGTTGTGGTCAGCTTGACACATTTTCCGCATCGCTGACCACACCTGCCGCTGTATCCTTCATCAAAAAACATCTGATTGGGGGCAGTGACGAAGTGGTCGTGATTCCAACCGAATTGGCTGTCACCGGAAGCTGGTCCACACTTGCACGCCCCCTTGTGGTAGTCGTTGTATCGGGTGGTCGAAGCACATCGCTTTCCGTTGTACATTCTTGGCGACCCATGGCATCTTTGTTCACAACTCACGTACCCGATCGCTAAAAATTATAAAGTTTGTAGGTCCTGTTAGCATTTTTTGTTTATTTTCATGTGAGAAGATTTTGGTGCCGATCCTGCTATTATAATATTATTATCAAACCGGATAAAAATAATAAAAATCTACTTTTAAGGATTAAATGTAATTATTTACTAGATCCTTCGCATATTTCGGCATGGATTTTTTTTTCTTTTTTTTTTTTTAGTTTGCTTTCTCTCTTTTCGTTCCTTTCTTTTGACGAAACATTTTTTCTGTTTTAAAGTACTCTTTTATTTGGATGGTTTTTAACTTGACGTTTGTTTATCTTGTATGTAAATTCATGAAACATCTAGATTTATTTAAAATTGGTTTTTTAAGGTCTTCCGTTTCCAGCGGAAGACCTTATTGTTATTGCTTTGTTTCTTTTTCCCTTTTATTTTTTTTTTCTTACGCTTTTTTGTACAAGCGATTTCTTGAAAACGACTCGACCAATTTTCGTGAAAAATTCAGATTTTGTAGATATTGATTAAAACCTTTTTATATAATTTTTTATTTTTATGACTTCATTTCCGTTCGGGAGATATTGACGTTTTAGCGATTTTTAGAGGGTTGGTTTGTCCTGCTATCTCCTCCTAAACGAAAACAGATATTGAATTTAAATTTTCAGGGATTGTAGACAAGATGATTGTAGATGTGTTTAAAGGCCTGTATGGTTGTCTGGCTTCAAAGGCGTCGAAGCTCGCCTGGACCCGAAAATCGAGTTCGAAAAACGACGTGATTTTGAATGGTTTTCGTTCTGTATCTCCTTTCCTAAAAATATTTGAACATAAGATATAGAGCAAATAAAATTTATGTTTACAAGAGGTTTCGTTTGATATCGAAAAAAAGGGGCCGGCTTTTCAAATTAGGGGCCAACAGGGCTCTAATGTCTTTCTTCCATAGCACTTTACTGAAAAATATTTTGTAATATGTTTAAGAAGCAAAAATGTTCATCTTTCTTTTATAAAACTATACATTATAAAAATTTTATCATGTGTTTCGTAAATAGGGGTTTTAAGGGGCCAGAAGTCCAAAACTTTGATCAATTATATCTCAAAAAGGACAAATATTTTGAAAAGCAATATAGAATAAAAGATGCTTAGACTGATGTTTTAAACAATATTCAATCATAAAAGTTTCGTGATCTGGCCCAAATAAGGACATAAGGGGTAGCCTCTAAAACGTCCTATCCCAGATAGCTCAAAAAGTCAAAGAATTTCTAAACACTTGTTGAACAAAATATGTTTAATATTAAAAGACCTTTCATATGATATCAAGAAAAAGGGGCTTGCCCTTCAATGTAGGGGCCAAAAGGGCTGTAAAGTCTTTCTTCCATAGCACTTTATTGAGAAATATTTTGTAATATGTTTAAGAAGCAAAAATGATTATCTTACAATTATAAAACTACACATTATAAGATTTTTATCATGTGCTACGTAATTAGGGGTTTTAAGGGGCCAGAAGTCCAAAACTTCGATCAATTATATCTCAAAAAGGACAATTTTTTTGAAAAGCAATATAGAATAAAAGATGCTTAGACTGATGTTTTAAACAATATTCAATCATAAAAGTTTCGTTATCTGGCCCAAATAAGGACATAAGGGGTAGCCTCTAAAACGTCCTATCCCAGTTAGCCCAAAAACGGCAAAGAATTTCTAAACACTTGTTGAACAAAATATATTTAATATTAAAAGACCTTTCATATGATATCAAGAAAAAGGGGCTGGTCCTTCAATTTAGGGGCCAACAGGGCTCTAAATTCTTTCTTCCATAGCACTTTACTGAAAAATATTTTGTAATATGTTTAAGAAGCAAAAATGTTCATTTATCACTTATAAAACTAAACATTATAAAATGTTTATCATGTGTTACGTAATTAGGGGTTTTAAGGGGCCAGAAGTCCAAATCTTCGATCAATTATATCTCAAAAAGGACAAATATTTTGAAAAGCAATATAGAATAAAAGATGCTTAGACTGATGTTTTAAACAATATTCAATCATAAAAGTTTCGTTATCTGGCCCAAATAAGGACATAGGGGGTAGCCCCTAAAACGTCCTATCCCAGATAGCTCATAAACAGCAAAGAATTTCTAAACACTTGTTGAACAAAATATATTTAATATTAAAAGACCTTTGATATGATATCCAGAAAAAGGGGCTGGTCCTTCAATTTAGGGGCCAACAGGGCTCTGAATTCTTTCTTCCATAGCACTTTACTGAAAAATATTTTGTAATATGTTTAAGAAGCAAAAATGTTCATTTATCACTTATAAAACTAAACATTATAAAATTTTTATCATGTGTTTCGTAATTAGGGGTTTTAAGGGGCCAGATATCCAAAACTTTGATCAATTATATCTCAAAAAGGACAAATATTTTGAAAAGCAATATAGAATAAAAGATGCTTAGACTGATGTTTTAAACAATATTCAATCATAAAAGTTTCGTGATCTGGCCCAAATAAGGACATAAGGGGTAGCCTCTAAAACGTCCTATCCCAGATAGCTCAAAAAGTCAAAGAATTTCTAAACACTTGTTGAACAAAATATGTTTAATATCAAAAGACCTTTCATATGATATCAAGAAAAGGGGCTTGCCCTTCAATGTAGGGGCCAAAAGGGCTGTAAAGTCTTTCTTCCATAGCACTTTATTGAGAAATATTTTGTAATATGTTTTAGAAGCAAAAATGATTATCTTACAATTATAAAACTACACATTATAAGATTTTTATCATGTGCTACGTAATTAGGGGTTTTAAGGGGCCAGAAGTCCAAAACTTCGATCAATTATATCTCAAATGGGACAAATATTTTGAAAAGCAATATAAAATAAAAGATGCTTAGACTGATGTTTTAAACAATATTCAATCATAAAAGTTTCGTTATCTGGCCCCAATAAGGACATAAGGGGTAGCCTCTAAAACGTCCTATCCCAGATAGCTCATAAACAGCAAAGAATTTCTAAACACTTGTTGAACAAAATATATTTAATATTAAAAGACCTTTCATATGATATCAAGAAAAAGGGGCTGGTCCTTCAATTTAGGGGCCAACAGGGCTCTAATGTCTTTCTTCCATAGCACTTTACTGAAAAATATTTTGTAATATGTTTAAGAAGCAAAAATGTTCATTTATCACTTATAAAACTAAACATTATAAAATTTTTATCATGTGTTACGTAATTAGGGGTTTTAAGGGGCCAGAAGTCCAAATCTTCGATCAATTATATCTCAAAAAGGACAAATATTTTGAAAAGCAATATAGAATAAAAGATGCTAGGACTGATGTTTTAAACAATATTCAATCATAAAAGTTTCGTTATCTGGCCCAAATAAGGACATAAGGGGTCGGCCCCTAAAACGACCTATCCCAGTTAGCCCAAAAACGGCAAAGAATTTCTAAACACTTGTTGGATAAAATATGTTTAATATCAAAAGACTTTTCATATGATGTCAAGAAACATGCCCTTCAATGTAGGGGCCAAAAGGGCTGTAAAGTCTTTCTTCCATAGCACTTTACTAAGAAATATTTTGAAAAGAAATATTGAATAATAAATGCTTAGAATGATGCGCTTGTCAATATTCAGCCATCGAAATTTTGTCATATGGCCCCAATAAGGAGATAAGGGGATCAGCCCGTAAAACGGTCTTTACAAAATAGCTCAAAGCGGCAAAGAATTTCTAAACACTTGTTGAACAAAATATGTTTAATATCAAAAGACCTAAAAATATTTTTAGCGGCATAAAGGCTCTGAAGTATTTCTTTTATAGCACTTTACTGACAAATATTCTGTTATATGTTCAGGAATTAACAATAAATTATAATTATTTTATCATGTGTTCCGTAATTAGGGGGTTTTTAATAGGTTTTAAGGGGCCAGAAGTCCAAAACTTTTATAACATATCTCAAAAAGAACAAATATTTTAAAAAGCATCATTTTGAAAATCAATATAGAATAAAATGCTGAGAATGATGTTCCTAACAATATTCAACCGTCAAATTTTTTGTTGTTGCCCCAATAAGGAGATAAAGAGTCAAATATCAAAGTCAAGGTCATATAACCTTCAAAAAATCGCACGGAAGACCTCCTCGTTGCTCGCAACGAGATCGTGTCTAGTCTTTTTTTATTTTCTGTTATATAGCTCATATTATTTAGGACAATGTTCACTGTCCGTGATACTACTTTTGGATCAACCACTGCATGAACAAGATATGGGCGAAATAAAACCCGGGTTACAGCTGGAAATGTTATATTTTTAAAGGTTGTAGGTATCGAAGACTTAAATAGGTTCTGAAGCACTTGCTATACACAGTATTTTCACGTCATTCTATATATATATATATATATATATATATATATATATATATATATATATATATATATATATATATATATATATATATATATATATATATATATATATATACATTGAAATGAAAATCCGTAGACTGTGTCAAAATTAATCGGATCCTTAACTGTTTCAGGTCAACTGATATAATTTATCACAGAACATATCTAGTAAAATAAAATGAATTTGTGACAATTAAACAGTTAGATTAAATTTAAGGCTTATCACACACTACTGCCATCAGGAAATTGGGAAATAAATTAAGGCACCGTTGGATACTAGTACATGTTACATGTACATGTATTAGATCTATGTGCATTTTGCGCTACTCCCTCATGCTAATTATTAAAGAGCTCCTTATCCAAGTGTAGGAAACAGCTTGTATCAAATTAATATTCTTAAAGGTAGATGATAAAATGCTCTGACTAATATTTATCTTCTTAAAATTTTTATCAAAGAAAGAAAAAATGTGATTTTTGAGCTCTTGGAACCCGGATTACCGCTACTGATTTTTAATCACTTATTTTTTTCTCAGTTGAATGGATTTTCATGCAAACAAACTTTCCAATATTATTTTTACGTGATTGTAAAAGTATGCCCTCAAAAAATGCTCGTAGCAAATCAAAGTTGGAAATGTTCGAACCAAATGAAAAAATGCATGGTAAATGGTTTATACTGTAGTAAAAAAAAACCAAGATGAGAGAGGTAAGCTTATGCAAAAAAGGGGGGATATTATATCCATTTTGAGATATGAAATATATAATTTTATATTTACGTGGAATCAACACCTGTTTCCATTTCATAAGCAGTT
The DNA here is from genome assembly GCF_963853765.1 of Magallana gigas. Lineage (NCBI taxonomy): Eukaryota > Metazoa > Mollusca > Bivalvia > Ostreida > Ostreidae > Magallana > Magallana gigas. Next base: position 25,124,616 of record NC_088862.1, read on the forward strand.
TATTCCGGTAACCATACACCCCCCCCCCCCCCCCGAAAAAAAATATAAATAATAAAATCATATAATGAGTTGCAAGGGATCAATAAAATTAAAAATTTTAACAAGAGCTTTAACTTACCAAGAATACAAAAAACAGATAATGGCCACATCCCTATATTGTATCGTCTTCACAAAGATAAGGCCTCAGAGAGGAGCAGCAGGATTTAGACGGGTTCCTTTACAGCGCTCATCTGAACGTGATTATGAACTTTGTCCTACTTTCCGTGTTAAAAAATAACCTAGCTTCTTTTCGACCAATTATAGTTATTAGTAGGCGGGATTTCGATGGGAAAAATAAAAAAAAGGTTATTATGCATTGATTTTTGTGTGATTCGGTCAAGGTGTATATCTAACTTCCATCTCCGGGGTTAAAGTCATTCGAGTAATGTGGTGTTTGTTTGCAAACGTTTAACAGCGCTATTTATAGTTTTTGTTTTCTTTTGTAGTTTTGTATCGAATCAACGCACAGCATATACCGTTTAACTAATAGAATTCTAGGTGGTAAATTTAAAATTGAAATGTATTTTATATTATATACGTTAATTTTAAGTATCATATTTTGTATATCAAATTAAATTCATTTTCCAGCAACTGTACATGTAGAACACAAGATGGATCACATGGAATAACTATATAATGTAAAATGCTGAGTACACAACTCATATCTAATAAACACTTGATGATAGTTATTGTCTTTCTATTTGATTTTGGATAAGAAAAGAATTGTTTCATTTGCTGATAAAAGAAGTGAAGTAAAACATAATTAGAATTGTTTGATATTCAGGTGTTTTCTCGCAGGCAACATAAGATAAAGGTTGAAAAATATGGTAACTTTTAATCAAATAGGTATGATACTGATTTGATACCTTAATAAATTTTAAACTAAAAGTATATTATATGTCAGGTTTGATTAGTTTATTATTTGCTTTGTTTTGCTCTGCTTTACAAACAAATAAATGTGAACTTTGTATCCGATGAATTCCATACTCGACAATCACCTGCCAAATGCCAACTGCTTACTTTAAGTGTTTACAGCTCAGTGTCAACTGTTTACATTATTATAACTGTTCACAATTTACTGCCAACTGCTTATAGCTTTCTGTCAACAGCTTAGTACTGTTACTATTACTGTTTACACCCTACTGCTAACTGTTTACAGCTTACTATCAATTATTTACAGTTTACAGCATACTGACAACTGCTTAATGTTACTATTAACAGGTTACTGTAAACTGTTTAAACTGTTACTGTTTTACAGCTTACATCCAACTGTTTTCTGTATGATGAATTTCCATACATGACACCTAGCTGTCAGATGCCAACTTCGTACTCTAAGTGTTTATAGCTTACTAACTGTTATAGCTTTTTGACAACTGCTTACTGTCAACTGTTTTCGGTTTACTGCCAACTGCTTACTGAAAGTGTTTATAACTTACTACCAACTGCTTACCGTAGTGTTTACAGCTTATATTGCCTTCTGCTTACTGTACGTGTTAACAGCCTACTGTAAACTGCTTACTGTACACGTTTACAGCTTATTGCCAGTTGCTTACTGTACGTGTTTACACCTTACTACCATCTGCTTAATGTACGTGTTAACAGCTTACCGCCAACTGTCTACTGTATGTGTTAACAACTTACTGTCTTATACTTACTGTACGTGTTTATACCTTACCGCCAACTGACCACTGTAGTGTTAACAGCTTACTACTAACTGCTTTCTGTTGTTCTGTTTTTACAGCTAGGTTACATCTAATTGTTCATTAACAATTCGTTATTTTGGATCATCTGTTCTAGATTTACATTCATTGTCTATTAAACAAACTGAAAAGAATAATTCTATTCGAAAGCAAGTTATGCTCTTTTATTTCATGTATTATTATTAATTGAAATGAACATAAATTAAGAGAACAAAACTTGCTTTGACACTCGTAAAGAACATTTTTCTTTATAGACATTAGAACAATCTAAGTTTTATGCATGGTTTTACTTTTTTTTACTGCATCAAATTCTGACAGAACGTTTATTGAACCACGATTACGGAGGCAGGGTTGTCAACAAATTAAACATGAGACCTGCCTTAAACTTTAACATACGATATTATAGCCATAAACCAGGGACGTATATACTATATCTACGTCCCTGCATAAACTAACATAATTGTTATATACAGTTGATGACTGGGGTCGAGGGCAACAGTTGATCTGTCGGACCGGCTCACAAACTGTTGCCCAAGGCCGAAGGCGGTCCGACAGATCAACTGTTGACCGAGACACAGTCAACAACTGTTTTGTTATACCCCTTCTAATCAATAACACGTTTTCGCGGAATGTGATGTCACCGGTCAACAATCTTTTTTAACAGTCGATTTTAACAGTTCAAATCTAACAGTTCCAGTCCAACAGTCAAAATGCTGGACTTTGTTTCGTATAGAGTTATATAGTAACTGTTTTACAGGGGTATAACAATAAGTACTAATAAGAAAACAATCAAATATTCTGGTTTTAAAATTTGATCATTTTTCTATATATCTATATCACACATAGCTCTTTTTTAAAGGAGATTAAAATACTCTTGAAATTGCCATGACCATCGATCCATCTTAAGATGGAAATATCATATCAAGTTATAATATTCCAAATGTGTTTTTGCAACGGGATGGAGTTATGCTAGTTTTGGTGCAGAACACATGTTGCGTCCCTGTATGGAATTTTATATACAACAGCAAGCCAACGGTCGGATGATAACTGTATGCTTACTGTTTGTGTTTGCAGCTTACTGCCAATTACTAATATTTCACTATTTGCAAATTAGAAAATCCGTATCCTCTAAATTAAAATTTTGACAAAAACGGACGAAATGTTTTTGTGCATGTACATGTATTTAGTGTCGTATACACTAGAATTATCAATATTTACAACCTTTTGAATGTTCAACATGTTCAATTTCACTGCTAACATAGTCTTTTTTTAAGCAATTACACAGTGTGTTAGCAAGGCAGTAGGCATTCGGAAATGAGCAGCTGGGCAGTAAGCAGGCTAATCTTGTCCCATGATCCCCTGCTCTTCGACTGGGGACTCCAATCGAAGAGCAGGGGATCATGGATCATGGGAAAAGACTAGCACCAGTTGGCAGCTAATAGTTGCCTGCTCTACATAGAAGTCCTGTGCCAATAGAACTATTTTAACAAGAGTTTGGACTTCGGGTAGTTGTGTCAAACAGCAATGCGATGTAGGCCTGTCTATTTCATTGCTGGCCACTCGGCCATGGCTCTGAGATCAACAAGATTTGTCTGGCCTTTGAGCGACATGTTGAACTACACAATCTACACGTATTTCACTCGAAACCAGCATCATTCGTAACAAGTTTTGATGCAATAAATAGATAGTCACATCCTACTGAAAGTCCAAGGTCTTGTTAAAATGGTTCTATAGTATTCATCTTGTATAATTCGAGTAATGGCACTTAAACTTTGTAATCATATGAACAGAAGCAGGAGAAAAATTAAGTGATCAGAAAAGCTCATTTGAGCTTTCAGCTCAGGTAAGTTAAAAAATATTCCAGACACCAGAAATATGAAAATAATATACATGTAAAAATAGAATTATATGAAAACATATGTTGAGCTTAAATCGCGTCAGACTCTATAGCTATCCCCTTTAAACCCCCGGTGTCATGTATTCAGATATGTGATACTTGCGTATATTTGCCTTACTTTTTTTTAATAAAATGAGTTTGTCTAAAATTGTATATATCATCATATTCTCCCTGAACTAGAACCATTTTATCAAGACCTTGGACTTTCAGTAGAGCGTAGCTATCTGTTTCTTGCGTCAAAACAGGTTAAAAAAATTTCGCAGTTTTAATCAATTACAAAAATGTAAGTGAAATATACACAGATTGTCTAGTATTAGCTCAAAAGTCAGACAAACTTATTGATTTCAAAGAGCCATGGCTGAACGGCCAGCAATAAAATAGACAGACCTACGTCACATTGCTGTTTGACACAATTAACTATCCAAAGTCCAAGCTCTTGTTAAAATAGTTCTATTTGAGATGTACATCAATACACCATAAAATAAAAACAAATGCATCCACATACAAGTACGTTCTTGCACCATCTGTACAAAATCATTGAAATCGATTTTAAATCCCCGAGTTCCGATTTATTTTTCTTCCAAAGTCCAAGCTCTTGTTAAAATAGTTCTATTTGAGATGTACATCAATACACCATAAAATAAAAACAAATGCATCCACATACAAGTACGTTCTTGCACCATCTGTACAAAATCATTGAAATCGATTTTAAATCCCCGAGTTCCGATTTATTTTTCGGAAAATATTGATTTATTTTTCTGAAAATATTGTGGTGGCAACATATTGTGATATGTGATGTATACCATTAAGCCTGGCGGCATGCAACTACTTGTGTTTAAGATGCCTTTTTTTTTATTTTTTACATTAATGCATCAATAAATGTAAAGACAACGTAATGAATATATATTGTTAATCATCCATCCATATCTAAAGGCTGAAATTATTTTATTGTTAATCATGTACATGTAAGTATGTCTTCAAAATTTGTATTTTATACAGTTAAATTGCTGGGATTTTTTTTATAGGTCAATACGATGATTTAGCTACCCGAGAGGCAGCATATTTACCGAGACCAAGTGAACGATCGGTATACAAATGGGACCTTTTTGGCTTTCCATGTGTTAGCTGCATGTCTATAGCTCCCGGCCTGAAAAAAAATCGGATGGACGACCTGGAAGTTTTTTCAGGCCGGGCACTACAGACTTGCAGCTATCCATGTGTATGAAAGTTGAAATTCAACTTAAGGTGGCTCACTACACCTGGAAAAAAGTTTCTGAAAAACCAGCAAAAAATTATTGATTATGTTGCAAGTTTGGAATAAAAGAAATTGATTTTTGAAAAATAATTCAATAAATATAAACAAAAGCCCCGGGTGGATTCGAACTCATGATCTGCATTTCACAGGACCGATACTAAATTGAATCACTGAGCTAGCGCTATGGTGAGAGACAACCAACTAGAGTGATGCAAACAGTTAAAAATAAATTTTAATCGCCGTCTTCATGACGTAGTGTCGATCTTTAAAAATATAAGTCTTGGTGTAGTGAGGTATGTATACCTTTACTGTGAAATGTCAAGCCTGATGGGCACTTCATAAATGTATAAATATAAGTACTAAACATTTTCAAATAAAACGATGCTTCTAAATATTCTCTTTTTAAGTTTAATTTTGAAAGGAAAAAAAAAACAATCAAAATTTTAAACCGATTTTGTACATATGGCACTAAAACATTAATCAATTGATGCAAGATAAGCGCAAAACAACACGTTCGAACGACCTACTTGCCGAATTTAGTCAAACATTTTTTACACTGAGATTGAAAAAAATACAATTCTAAAAAAAAAAGCATAAATCGTGACCACGTTTGAATTAATTGTATATTGTTGATTTTTTTCGTCTAAATCATTGTAAAGAAAAATAGTTTCATACTGAAATATTTTCTTGATTGATTTTAAATAGATTTTATTTCTGAATGTCGTGTACTGAGGAAATCAATTTATCATTTAGTTATATAAATAGATTGAATTTATTATTTACACTGTATAGTTATATAAATTGAAGTCTTATAGAATAAATATTGTGATTTCTTAACACAGTCAGGCTGAATTCCATTTGATTTTAAAATATCATCTATTAAATTATATGAAAAAACTCATAAGATACCTTTTATAACAATATGAATCGTATGATATAGATAACGTAGGAGGTTTGGAATGAATGAATTAAACGTCGGGCGTGGTGTGCAGAAAACGTAGAAACGCTTGTTCTGTCGGAACTTCTCGGTTGTTTCCATTGAGCTATTTAATTCCGAATTGCCGCATCTCCTCAGCAATGACATTATGATGGTATTATTCTCTTTTTAATTTCAATGTAGAATGAGATGTAAAAAACTTTTTGTATAACATAATTCAACTGGTTTTAGAGCATACTGTGTTTATTTCATCTAGTTTAAAAAGCTACAATGAAAGGCGAAAAAATATTTGATAAAAAATAAAATAACTTCCCCTAATCTCAGTGATCTATTCGTCGAGACTGAAAAATTTTGACCGACGTCTCATAGGATGAGACGTCCGTCAAAATTTTTCAATCTCAACTTCCTCTAGGCATCCGGGCCCCCTTCTTAATTTTAGCATGCATAATCATAAATTGATTTAAAAATGACGAAGACACAGAGTATATACCATTCAGTGATTGGGAAGGCCAAAAATGTCAATGGGACTATATATGGCCCCACAGTTATTAATTTTAATGGGCCATTTTCATAATGAAAGGGCCATCTATTTATTCATTGGGGTCATTTTGTAAAATTGAAATTATCAAGGACCAACATGGAGCAAAACAACTTCTATAAAATTTAAAAACTTAACCAATTGGTTAAATTTCATTTATTTGATGTGTTTATACATTTCACTGATGCAATTTTTGTAATGGTGTTTGCTTAATGATAAATAAAATCAGTCTCTGTACTTCTGTGTTTTTTGGAGGTATTAGTCAAACCCTTTGACCCAATTATTACCGTTATGTAGAGAATCTTTCAAACTTTAAAGATAACTGTAAGGAAACAGTTTTTCTTATTATTTAAACATTAATTTTGCGAGTTATTAACTAATTACAAGTTACAACTAATTGTAGTATCGACACTTAAATAATAAACATCGGTTGTAATTTTCAATGCACAGTGTGGTTGCATCACCCGTATTTATGCGTGGTAGATCATTCCAGAAATCACGACTGTCTTACCATGCTTATCGTTACTGTAGGGGTTATAAATACGGACGTTTTTATTGGTTTTTTATTTCTGTTATACCAAACACGACCAATGAAATTTGATGTTTTAAAACGAATGTATTAAAAGATGAGCCTTAGGTAAGTCGTACAGAGTAAATTTCCAGCGGACATCGCTAAAACTTTTATAACGGATGAGAAATTTGAATGCGCACTTCAGCACTTAGAGTAATTGATTTAATGCGCCATTTTTCTCTTAAATGCGACTATGGCGCGTGGCGCAGGTCCTTCCCAATCACTGACCATTGTGGAAAAATCTCCACTTGCCTACATGCATAACATCTACATTGTATAATATTCACCTATATTTATCACAATATATCTGTCAAATGTTTTCACACATTCTCAAACAATGCACTAGACCCTATAATGAGCAGCTTGCATATAACATGTATAAGATTGTTTGATAATTTCTGTCAAAGTGATAATGGTATAGGAACAATATGACGACCGTCTTGAACCTTGATTTTCAAGTTCATGACGTACATATGTATATGTGGTTTGTTATCGCTATTGTATAGTACTCTTTATTCTTTCTTATACATGTGATATATATGGAGAGATTCCTTTTTTGTGATAATCTGATGGTAGATACTGATAGGTGACATATTTATAAAACAGATTTTGGATTTACTTGTTTGAATAGGTCCTTAACCATGTTACGTTTTCATTGGGCAAATCCTAATATGTCACCTTCATGTATAAAATTTGCTTTTAAATTACGTTGTTTCCTCTAATTGATTTTTTTCTTCTATTGCATTTACTTTTAACTTTTTGTTAATAAATACCTCTTTTCCTTATTAAATTATTATTTAAAATCAAATCAAATCAAGTCAATATCTACCAGGGTATTCATGTAAAGATTCTCATAAGGCAGATATGGTACATGTATACATGTATAAGTTACATGGATTCAGGTACATGTACTTAATTATTATAATTACCAGCTAAAAGTAAAAGGGCATGAAATAATAAGTTCTAAATCCAACATTGTGTTCACCTTTTGTGTATGATCTTCAACTACTTGTACATGTATATAGCCCTATACTGCTCAATTTGTACTGGCACTGTACCAGTTATCGGCTAAAATTTAACGTTTTCTTTTCGTAATTCCTTATTTCTTGATACTTTTGAATAAAACTTGACATACTTTAAAAAGTGAACTCCTTATTTATCAATCTGTTAGTTTATATCATTATTTTGAACCCAAAACATCTTCTTTTGTGCGTCTAAGCACGCTCCGAATTTGCCGAGATTTTACGATTTACTGTACCAGTTATCGGCTTCGTGATAATAACATAGTAAAATTCCGTGTTCATGTTGATTTTATTTTCTGCTAAATGTAGTTTGAATTATGCCCCTTGTGAGGTCAGACTAAAGTATTCAGGGTCATGATACATTATAAACGAAACTCATAAAATAATTCGTTTATTATCATACGGTTATACACCAAATTGTATACTATTCAATACATACTTGTGCAATCAGGTGTTCAATTCCGCTACGAATCTCTCGGAAATTCGTGAATTCCTTTTGTTTATACATGTTAAATGTATTGATTTTATATGTCAAATCAAAGAAGGGATATAATAACGTATCAAAAAGAGGTAATATTCTATTTTTAACTTATAACGTCACTTCCCCCACTGCTGAAAGTGCAAAGATGTAAAATCAGCGGTAAACAATGATCGTTTAAGCTCATGTATAAAACATATTAAAGAAAGTTTTCAAGCAAACTTACTTTTCTTTATTCGAAAAAGACAACTAAATTAAAAAATTTTGGATTGTCGCGTGCTATAAACCCGAACTCTCAGTTTAGCCGATAACTGGTCTTAGCCGATAACTGGTACAGTACCAGTACTGTATAACACATGGTACATGACAAAAACATCTGTGGACTGATCGAGATACTAGGTCACCGCAGCCATTAACCCATTCTGTGTTATAGTCATTCTGTTATTGATCCAGTAATTAAAATCGTAGAGACATTGCCCTGATTGAGTTCTACCGCACACACGAACTGTTAAATTTTTGGGTCAATCTCCATATTGACAGACTTCACTATTATCATTACTGACATGTCTGAATGTTGATGTCAAAACTGGGTTGAATGACTTCATAAAATTGCTATCACTTTATGAAATGTCAAATACAGCATGTACGTATTGTTTGATGCTCATTGTATTAGCTGTACATAGCTTCCTTGATTCTTGAATATTGCAGATTCCTTATTTTGTGCAAGTACTTATTAATAAATTTCTAAATTATCGGGTATACAATTTTGTTCTTTTGAGTGAATTAAATTCATGCAGTGAGAATATTATGAAGAACACGAGCACCAAACTGTTTTTTCATTCTTATTGTCACAGCTTTCAGAAAAAAAATTAAACAAGATTTTTAAATTTGTCTGCTGCTTCTTGCATATACATGTAATTTAATTTCGCATTTCATCTAGTAAGGAATCTACAGTATAGTAACAACTATCTGTATCAATTAAAAAGATGCATGTAGAAAATTATAAAGTCTCATTCATATTTTAAAAGAAGTTATGAAAATTAATTCAAAAGACTTAGTTTAAACACAGCATTAATTAAGTCATTTCTTTTGATATTGTGAGGTTATGCTTTATTAACATGATTAAGATTTGAATTAAAAAACAGTTTTTAAGGGTTTTCAGAATCTTGAGAAGTTCATTCATTATTGATTATATAATGTACATCATAGTACTTGCTACTGTGTAACTGATATAATGACCCCCTTTCAATTCATAGTACTATAAGCGACAAATGCATTGTTTGTAAAATTGACGTGAGAGAAATCAATTTAATAATCAGACCTTGGAATCAATATAAACTGATCTTCCTAATGCATGCAATGTACTGTTAATTCCTAATTTAAAGCGAGGAGCTATTATCTGTGTATAATCGCGAGAAGTACATCTCGCGGATTTTTATATCTCACTTTTATTTTTTGGAGGCATGTAGATTATCAGAAATTATGACAAAAATATGGTGTACGCAATTTAGTTGAATCGTGGAATTATGTACTTGCGTAAAATTAGGAATCCTCAGTGAATCTGCAATTCAGTGTGTATGTGGTGTTTTCACTACTATTATAATACTTAAAACATTCTAATATTTTTATTTATTTCTAAACAGATCAGAGAGAGATTGATAATATGAGCGAGGATTTTCATTGAGAACAAGATGGAGGACCGGACAGGAAGTGGGGAGGGGGAGGGGTCAGCTCCGAAAGAGAACCAGCCAATCAAAGCTAGCAGTGCCAGTACTACCAGCATCGCCTCCACGTACTTCAACAACAAGATCCCCATCCCAGAGGATGTGCAGGTACTGTAAAATTAAACGCACGGAATTAATATCCTTAAAGTAGATCCAGTGTTCTGTGATGTCATAATTATTGTAAAACTTTGAATTCTTTAAAATTTGTGCAAGATAGTTGTATATATTTATGTGAATAGAATCACATGGAAGTAACTAGAAATCTTGTTAAGTTCAAGATATTTTTGCAGCTTTATTTTATCCTAAATTTCCAATTTTTTATACATTTTATCTTTGCTAAGGGGAAATGACTCTTTTTCTGACTTTTCTCTCATGACATTGTATGTCTAAATGCTATAATTTTTCTTATCCCAACAATTAATTTTAAAATGTGTTTGTAGTTTTACTTTTCTGACACATTTGACAATAAAATTAAAAAAGATAAACAAGTTTCTGCAAACAAATATTTTACTTTTAACAAAAAAAGTACAGTTTTCTGATGCTAAATTATGCTTTAGTTCATGTTTATCTGACATCTCAAAAAGTGTGATGACATGTATATTTTTTCTTATAATTGATGAAATTTAAGTCTAACAAATTGAAATCATTTCTGTTTTTTTGACTTTCATCAGAGAGTTTTACGAGTATGGAGTTACCTTAAAATTATGCATCTCTCGTGCTTTTTAAATTCTAACTTTTAAATCAATGAAGCAACTTAGTCATGTTTAAACAAAAGCTTAGATTTTTCGGCAGCCGTTGTTAAACTATATGATTTTGAAGATGGTGGGATCTCTCATGGTTAAGTTGAAATGCAATAAAAGAAATAAGAAAACTTTGAATTTTCACGCAGCAGAGCAGATCGTAAAAAAAAACTTTATGATATTGAGAAGTCTATGAATATTTATAAACGTCTCGCAGGGAATCCGAAGAAAGAATGTCAATAATTGACAGACTGATTTGATGAGCAAACTAGATTAAGTTCCATCCCAGAAAAAGTCCAAGTTAAAATAGGTCTTTATAATGATTGTCAAAACCCTCAAGAATTTAAGTTACTAAATAACTTAAAAATTACTAACTTAAATTCTAAAGAATATCATAGTGGAATGATTACCATAATGTTTATTGCATGCTATATTGAGTTTTTAGATTCAAATGTAGAAAATATGTGTTACTTTTTTTCATTTTTCTGCAAAATATGAACTTGTGAACTACACATATTTGAAAGTAATGGTCGAAATCCTGCATTTGCAATTTTATATTATCATTTTTTTATGCAAAACAGTGGATCATGAATCATGAAATCATATTTAGTACATATGTACTTGCATGAAATTAGGAATCTACAGTACCCCGGTAATTTTGCACTCCGCAGCAGTTTCAAAAAATTGTTATATAAATAAACATGAAAGATGCTATTAAATACCATTTGGTAATATTTGCTCAATTTTCTCTAGTTCAGAGCCATTAACACATAATTATCTCATTTTCTGCACAGATGGAGTGCAGTCATTCACAATAATTTTATTTTCATTATTTTGTCTATGATTTACCAGACAATATAAATATTAATTTTGTAACGGGCAATGCCGAATGGAATGTGCAAACATTCAACATGTGTTGTGTGAGTGACTGCATATACTAGCTGAGTAGTGCTTTCATTTGCTTTATATTTATGGAAAGTTTTGAAAATTTATCATCCTTAACTCTTCAGAAATTCATATTACATGCAGAATTCCATAAATTAATAAATACTCATGGTCTGTTCAACAGACAAAGTTTGGATATTGGATTGATTTATTTTGGAATTCATTTGGATACATTTGGATTGGAAACATTTAATTACAGAATTTATTTGACAGAATGTTCACTGGTCAGAAAAAGCAATCAATCTTGCTAAAAATCATAAAAGTTTTCAGTTACATTCATAAATTCATCATAAAAATTGTTGTATTTGTTTTGTTCCAGCATCCTATTTTCAGCCTTAGGAAGTTATGGGCTTTTACAGGCCCTGGATTCCTGATGAGCATAGCCTATCTGGATCCAGGGAATATTGAATCCGACCTCCGGTCTGGATCCGTGGCAAAGTTCAAGGTAGGAACAAAGGTTACAGGTAAAAAAAAAAAAGGCAGTACAGTATGACTTGGTTAAATAGCAAATTCCTAAGAATCATTGGATTCACTTTATCCGTACAACAGATACTTGATATCAAGTATAGCAAATTCAGTTTATTCATGTCTTGATAAGTATTTGAGAATTTTTGTGGGTTTTACAACATTTTAGAAAAGTTTCATTTTTCTAAACTCCTGAAGAGATACAGTATATTCGGTCAGGTGATAATGTGGCCCGTGGGCCTCTCGTTCTACAGAACTCACAGTGGTAGAGAAAGTTGAAGGTTCAGTTAAGGTACACGTACATTTGGTAGAGCGGAAGAGAAATTGTATCACCCAATTTTATTGTACAATGTATTTTAGAAATAGAACCATTTTAACAAGAGTTTGGACTTTGGGCAGTTGTGTCATACACTAATGTTAGGTATAGGCCTGTCTATTTCATAGCTTGCTACTCAGCCATGGCTCTTTGAAATCACCAAGATTTGTCTGGCTTTTGAGTTAAACCTATGCAATAGGTACAAATTTCGCTTGAAACCAGCATCATTTTCAAACTTGAAAAAGATAGCTACGTCCTATCGAAAGTCTAAGGTCTTGTTAAAATGATTCTGAAATCAGTTTAACATTGATATCTGGATTAAATAACATTTTCAGTAAATGTATACATCTACCGGTATTTTGAAGTCCTAATCAGCTGAATATTAGACTTTTTTCTGGTCTCATCAAGATTGATAAGTTTTAATAACGAGGTTTTACTGTATTACAAGAAAACAATCTTACCTATACAGTCAGGTGCTTAATCAGCTCTGGCTAATTAATTAAGGTGGGCACACTACAGTACAGGTGATAAAAAGCAGTACCGGTAACCTAAAACTCCTGTGTATTTTCATTAGCATTGTCAACAAGTAGCTCAGGTTACTGAAGAAATGGTCAGTCGGGGCCAGGCTCATAGAACTATTATAAATTAGAAAAGAAAAAAAATGTCGATGTTTCCATTTTTTCCATAATTAGCAGGTGCTTTGATACGTCTTTAAATAGCAGGGCCTCATTAATAAAGACTCCTTCATTCCAAACCAAATTGACTGGATTAACAAAGCATTTGAAGAAAAGATGTACAAATCAGAGACTATTCACTTCAAATTCACTTCCCATAAAGAGTCATCCACTCTGTCTAATAAATTCTGTACAAAAGCATAAAATTGTAACCTGGATTTTATTACAGTATCTCTGGTGAAGCATTCGGATAATTCTAATCTGGATTGATAAGCCTCTCTGTGCTACTGATGAAGCTCTGGAATATCTATTTTATATGGGATTATCTGTAAAGCCCAGTCTCTTTATATCTTAAATGAAAAATCAAAATTATTGTAATCTGGATTAAGCATCCAGATTATAAAACCCCTCAATATATCTGAAGTGTATATATAAATAATGTATTATCAATGTTTATGTATGTCTGAATTCTGAAGTGTCTGCTGAAGTACATGTATCAAATTGAATGTTTTTCTTTGGATCAGCTTCAGAACTCAGCATCTGTGGGTCTTGATGCCTGCCATTTTCTGAAGCCAGGGTCACATAGTCAGACTGTATATCTGAAGTGTTATTATAATGCATTATCAATGTTTAATATGCATGTCTGAAGTATAATGTTTTCCCCTTTGACCAGCTTCTGTGGGTACTAATGTCGGCTACGTTCCTTGGTCTCCTGATGCAGCGTCTGTCCGCGCGTCTGGGGGTGGTGACAGGGATGCACCTTGCCGAGGTCTGCTACAGGAGCTATCCCAGAATTCCACGCATTGCCCTCTGGATAATGGTGGAAATCGCCATTATTGGTATGGTGTAATTTTTAAGAAGGCTATTTACAAAATTGTCACATTCATGCATTTATTATGGAAGCACTTTGTAGAAATAAAGCCTCATCAGCGACATACATACATACTGTTCAGACTTTAAAAAGAATATACATTTTGTTGTTTTGATAAAATTTAAATCGATGAAATAAAAAGTTGAGGTGCAGTAACCTTTTGCTAAGAGAGATAACTCTCACTGGGATTGATTTCTATTATTCTCCTAAAACTGATATTGTTTGCTTTTCAATTTGATAGTTTGTTTTGAAAATCTTACACAGGCAAAAGTGGCTTGCATGAATCTCATATGAAATTCCCATTATAATTGTACAAATTTTCATACGAATTTCATGCAAACACATTTTCATGATATTCGCATGAGGAACTTTTCATCTGATTTTTGCATGATTTTCGCACGATTTTCCCATGGAAAGGAAATCGCATGCAATTCATGTGAGCCACTTTTCCCTGTGTAATCACATTGTCATAAATTAATAGGATTGCACAGGCACTCAGGCCTTAAGACTTTTATGATTATACATTTCTAATTACTGTAGGGTCAGATATGCAGGAAGTGATTGGAACAGCCATTGCCTTTTACATCCTGTCTGATGGAAAGTGAGTAAACATTGGATTGAAAGTAAAAATTAATGGGGGCTTTTTCAGCCGTGTTGTACAAAACTTATCCTCACAACATCAGGGGTCCTAACTGTGTCCACAAGCTAAATGAGGGTTGTCTCTAAAAATTGAAGTAGGAGGAAGAAATAAAAAAGTAGATGGAGGTTCTAAAGGTCTAGCTTATAGCTAGATTGTGTTTGAATGCAATAATAGCCGGGTAATTACATCATTTTAGACGGAGGAATTCCCCACTCCCCGGGTCTTAGAGACAACCCTGAAAATACTGTATACATGTACAGGGTTATTTTTGCTCCATGTAAATTTTGCCCTTCTATACTCGCAAACAATTTCGCCTTGTCTTGAATTTGCTCAGACACAGCTGTTTTTAGAGAGAGATAATTTGAGACATTGGAATTCACCATTTTTAAATTCAGCCTCTGACAACAAGGATGAAATAAAGCGGGGGCGAATACTTGTATTTCCCTGTATACTGTATGCTAGGGGGTTTGTAATAAGAGGAGTGGATCGGATAAAAAAAATCCTTGACTTAATTGAAAAGAGAGGACACATGAATACCCTGACTTTGTGAGGATGCGTACTACAGTACTACAAACTTAATTTTACATCATAAGGTTTCTGTGTAATTGCTATTTAGAAAGTGAACATTCACAACCTGAGAATATGATTGTCAGTATCTTATACTGTTGTTGTGATGAAAGAAAAATCGTATAATGTGGCAGACAACTCTAGATCTTGATTCCCAATGGAGATCATTTTAGTCTTAATTGGTTTGCTTCTAAACTACAACTGTCTCTTCAGAAAAAAAAACAAGAATGATCAAAATCAATCTATTTAAAAGGAGTTTCTTGTGTAATATACAAGATATTATCTGGATTTTTTTAGGCAATCGGGGAATTGGGGAAAATTGTGGGAATGATGAAAGTTCAATCTTTTTAAAGGAGATGCCTTGTATATTTTTGGATTATTTTGTTTGCTCACTTAATTAGGGAATCGGAGAATTGGGGAAAATTGTGGGAATGATCAAAGTTCAATCTTTTTAAAGGAGATGCTTTGTGTATTTCTGGATTTTGTTTGTTTGCTGACTTAGTAAGAGAATCGACCAGACTTTGGAACAATTGGTCCAATGCATATGATAATCTTCAAAATCTTTACTTTGTTTACTAAGTTAAGCACAATTTGCATATTGGTGTTTTAATATTTCTCAAACTGGCAGTTTAAAATGTTATGTTATCAATATAACATAGAAACCATCCACATTTTTTGTCTAGAGGTAAGAATATGCTAAGAGGACAACCAATCTAGCCTCCTTCATTTCAACAGGTTTTGCTAATGAAAATCTACAGAATGTTAATTATATATGTTCACAAAGCTTTGACTATCATGTGAGGCTTTCAAGAACGTTTATCTTATGCAATACAAGAGGTTAAGAGTACATTTTATTATGGTATGTTTATGTGTTACAGAATTCCGTTATATGCTGGTGTACTGATTACAATAGCGGACACCTTTACTTTCCTTCTCCTTGACAAATACGGACTGAGGAAACTTGAGGCATTTTTTGCCTTCCTCATTCTTATTATGGTGGTTACTTTTGGATATGAGGTAATAAAATTTATTAATATAAGCAGATATGGATACGAATCTTCATTTAGTGTCAAGCCAATTGGTATATGTTGATGTTAAGCTCATGATGATTGTTATTTTTTTTCTATTAAAGCATTGATTGCTTATTTTTGGATGTCGTCTCAGACTCTGTCGTATAACACACCAAGCGGTGCAGACAAATTGAATTCCGCGCGTTAGCGTGGTATGATAATTTGTCAGCGCCGCTTGGTGTGTCATAGGACCGACGACATCCAAAAGTAAGCATTCAATGTAAATATATTTATTATTTATATAATGTATTACCGCGTGTCCAGAGTGATTTCATTATATTTAAAATAAGCGTTGTACAATTTACAAATTACTTTAGTCTTGTATTCACTACTTTTTCATAAACAAGTAATATCCGAAAGTTTTCCACACTCCAGATTTAACTTCCGAACAGTTTTGACAACTTTACGAGGTTTTATGCCATCTTTGTACTTTCATATTAGGGGCGCAGACTAAAAATAGCCGATATATAAAGCTCAGATATTTTTGGAAAATAAAAAAAAGTTCGCTAAGGTATTATTGTATTAATGGAAAATGTATCGATCCAAATATGGTCAAAATAAATATGGTGATGCACTGGTGCATCGGTGGATCATCCCATCCCTAGTATGAAATATTGTGTATCGCCGCTAATAAGCCATTATTTACGCTCTTAGTCAGAGATATGAAACATACATGGACCAGCCGTGTTAGCATGTTATTTAGTATGCTTCTGCGAAAAAACATATAGTGCCAGAAACTTTGTGGAGAACAAACCTTTTTTAATAAGTAGTAGATATATGGTTAATATGAACATAATATAGTGTCATATTTTTCAGTATGCTTAATATGGAAAATATGTTTTGTAATATGCACAAAATATGCCACACAGAATTAAATATTGTTTCAACAACATTTCAGTCCATTTTTTTAGTATGTAATTATGATTATTGACTAACGTACCATTCCACTCAACCCACATGAATTGCCCACCAAAAATATTAAGGTACTTCACCACTCCTGGACTCACGAAGGCTACATAAATGTTTTTTTAAAATTGATTTTATCAATCAATTTGGATGAATGTCATCATAGTTTAGTGGTTATAGTATCGGGCTTGTAATCAGATCATGAGTTCGAATCTGCCTCGAGTTAACATTTACTGAAGTAAATTTTTGTTATCCAAAATTGCCCAATTTTTTGCCCATTTGACTTACATCCATCATGATATCTATCACAATAATTCTCTGCTGATATGAGAAACTTTTCCAAGGGAGTGATCTACCTTAAGTTAAATGATTCTTCATAATGGTAAATGTATTAATATGTTTTTTTCCAGTGCATAGTAAAAACATATTATGAATCCCAACCAAGCGTCTTTACTTTATCTGAAATTTTAAACAATTCTGCAGTTATTTTTCACTGTTTTCCCAGTAAATAATTATGAATCAGTCCCAGTGCTATTAGGTATGATACATTGTTTATGCATATATCAAGACCCATTTAGAACTTCTGAATCCACAATGTTAAATAACTGACAGAGTACAATGTATATTTTTGTCCGATATTTCCATTATACACACTGAAATTGTGAGTTTCAGCCAGCTATCCTCTTCCAATCCACAATTTTGAATGATTCTACAGTCGTATAATTTTTTCTGTTTTTCCAGTACATAATTGTGAGTCCAGATCAGCCGTCCTTGCTCCGCGGGATGTTTGTCCCGTACTGTGAGGGGTGCGGTCCCGAGCAGATACTTCAGGCCGTGGCCATTATTGGTGCTATCATCATGCCCCACAACATTTATCTACACTCAGCTCTAGTCAAGGTTAGTGTGGTCATTTGACCATGTCAAATACTTTATATTCCTTGTTCAATGTACTTCATTTTGCAAACGGGAGCACCAAAATTTTGTTGTAATTTCAAAAAGATCACAATGATGATAAGAAAACTAAAAGTTAGACTTGAAAATTAATCTGCAATCATTTTATAAGCCATTCGAAACCATTCAACAATCAATCATTTTATAAACCACTCATCAATCTTTTGTTGTAATTTCAAAAAGTTCACAATATTATTATAAGAAAACTAAAAGTTGGATTTTGGATTTGAAAATCTGCAAAGACCAAGGATGCTTTTTCACAATTTTATGTGTTAAGTAATATCTCATGTTAACAGTATATATGGCATTAATTTATATAAAATCTGGCTTAGCAGGCCAAAACCGTTTTTAGCTGGATCAGTAGAGTGTGGAAGGACATGGGTTCAACTCCAAACATAGGCAATATCTGTTAATTTTAAGAGAAGTGAATTATGATATGACGTACATGTAGCAATAGCTGCAAAAATGAATTATTCATAATTATGCAATATCTAATCATGTTTTACTCAGAAATGTTTTCATTTTCAGCAGAAACGCTAATTTCAGTGGATTAAATTAAAAAGTCAAAATGGTCAATTTTACAAATAACCCAATCACATCTCTGTTTCCTGTATTAAGGTACCTCGCTACACCCAAACTTATTCTTTTTAAGGCACTATGTCACAAGATGATGATTTAAACGTTTTGTTAAACTGTTTATATCGCTCGATTGGGTTGTATATCGTCGTAGCTCAGTGGCTAAAGTGTGGGCTTCTGAACCACAGATCATGAGTTCGAATCTGATTGGAGCTTTTGTTCATGTTAACTGAATTAAATTTTTGTAATTTTTCATCCAAAATTGCACATTTTTTGCCTATTTGACTTATAAATACTTCTTATCCATGATAATATCTCTCGTAATCAAGCAATTTTCTGCTGATTTGAAAAAATATTTCAAGGTGTAGTGAACCACCTTAAGTAGAGTAATGTAAAAAATTTGAATTTTTTCTGTTTGTTTCGCTGTTTGCAGTCTCGTGATATTGATCGAACAAAGAAAGACCAAGTGCAGGAGGCCAACAAGTATTTCTTTGTGGAGGCGGCCATTGCTCTGTTTGTGTCTTTCCTCATCAACGTCTTTGTCACTGCCGTGTTTGCCGAAGGATTTTACGGAAGAAATGTGACGCAAGTGGTAATATGCTGTTCGTTATATACAGTACTAGTACTGTATTCACTGACAGGCTTATTTTCACCAGACTATATCAGACTATAAACTTACTAATATTAAGTAGATTTAAGCCTAGTACAGAGATTACCAGTGTCAAATATGTTTGTGCAATTTGTGAGACTTTCTGTAGAAAAATTACCTTGCAATTTTTACTCTTTTTTTTTTTTTAGTTTAGTTTAGTTTAGTTCAATTCATTAGATTGCTGAGCAGAACATACATCTTGAATTTTGAATAATTTTGTTCATTTAAATTTTTTGAAAATCATGGTTTGTTTTTTTTTGAAAGAGCAAAATTGTTGTTTTTCAAAAAGTTTCACACATGCAAGAGCCCCTTTACTTGAAAGATAAATCTTGTTTCACCGAATCTGGCTCAAAAGACTTTTTTTCTAATTAAAATGACTATTTTACTGAAACTGGCTCAAAAGACCTTTTTTCTAAGGTGACTAGAGGGCCTTTCAGAATGTATCTCTATTTTATTTTAATTAAATAAATACTTATTAATAATTAATACTAATTGGTAAGTTGATACATGTATAACGAAAAGTATTTAATTAGTTGATAAAACTTGATTCCATTTTCTTATTCAGTATGACAGCTGTTTGCAGAGTGGAAGTCCCCATGCTTCAGTTTTCAATGTAAGTGGACTTCATTTTGTATTGTAGACGTGTTTGCTGCAGAAGAATTTATTTATTTGAATCAATCATTGATGGTCACTGTATATCATATTAATTAGTGTATGCTAATGAGAATACAGTTTTGGGGTTTGAAAGGCAAATACCTTACTCCTTTTCTGCAAATATTCCAAATTCTTCATTTTCGCTTAATAGTCTTTTAACAACAATTTTATTTCAATATTTCCTACAAAATACTTTATATTAGCTATTAAATATTGTAACTAAGCTCAAGTTTCTTGCAGTTTATTTGTGTGGTCAAAATTTGATTAAAAAGTTCATGCAAGTTAAGAATGTTTTTTTGCAATTTTTTTTTCATCAGTTTTCATTATACAGTTAAAAAGCAGAATCATACTTTTTTTTAATATCTATTTTGGAATAAACATGTAACATATCAGATTGCAGAAATGTGGAGCACTTTATGAAATACAGTCAAACTTTGTTGTCTCGAACTAGATGGGAATGTTTAAAAACTTCAAAATATCCAAGTAATGAGGGTAGAATAGTTAAAAAAGATAACACATCCATTGTATTTGAGATATGAGTGCTCGAGATATTGAAGTTCAACTGTATTTGTTTTTTATTTATGGGCTTAAAAGATCTGGTGTTGGTATTCAACTATTATTGTTAAATAATTGCTCATTTCTGGCAAATATTACTATATTTAATAATAATTTCATTATAACTATCCTGATTGTAGAGGGTTCTTTTAATATTTACCTTGTGTGGGTAAGGACAATGCTTTTAATAAGTTTCCAGAGTAACACCAAATCAATGATCTATAAAGCAATCATTCAAAATCATTCATCAACCATTTATTTAAAAAAGCATTCAAAACTATTCATCAACCAAGCATTTTATAAACTATTCAAAACCATTCATCAACCAAACATTTTATTAACCACTCAAAACCATTCATCACCCAATCATTTTATAAACCACTCAAAACCATTCATCAACCAAGCATTTTATAAACCACTCAAAACCATTCATCACCCAATCATTTTATAAACCTGTCAAAACCATTCATCAACCAATCATTTTACATTAGACCATTCATCAACCAATCATTTTATATTAGACCATTCATCAACCAATCATTTTATAATAAACCATTCATCAACCAATCATGTTAAACCTTTTTATGATATTAAGACAAAAATGGTAACTGATACAGGTATTACATGTACCATAAACTGTTGTCAGACAATGAAATACTTGTATAGGTGTTTTAATTAGTTTGAGTTTGTTTGGATGTACAGTTTAATCATAAGTGAAAAAAGGTCATACATATACTTAAAAGTAGTGTCATGTGCAAGATATTTCTCTAACAAATGTAATTTAACTGTGTCTGTTTGCCTGTAAACTCTTGTAATGCCTAACTGCCCAAAGTGACTTGAAGGTGTTTGATATTGACATGATCTTTTATAAAGTAAATAAATATGATGTTCCACATTCCATTGATTTAACTACCATATTTGACAATGAAGGGTAAAATTTGTTAAATATAATTTTTCAACAAAGTATCAGTTGCTTTCTATTTTTAAAATAATTAAAAGAGTGTTAAAATGAAACAGATGATATGATTGATTTATCAATATCTGGACCATGTATCCCTTTAATAATTTTCATAGTAATACAGTTATGTCCTGCATTTTGGAACAGTATTTTAAAATCATCATGAAATCCAAACCATGGTACCACCCTTAAATGAAATAATAATTAAACTGTCAAACAATTAACTTTGAATGCAACCATGCATGTGCATGTCATAAATGTCATAATGTGTCATTTGATAAATGCCAAACCAAAAATGTAGCACAACATCAATCAATTTTTTGATAAATTTTATGTATATATTTAATTAGTACATGACTTATAACGTTTCATCAATATACATGCAATTCAATCTATCTTATAAAGAAGAAATGATACATACCTTGATCATTTAAATGAAATTATTATATGAATTTTATATATGATAATTTAAGGAGGACGGGAGGTCCACAAATTAACCTTCAGATCTTCCCTTAATTTTCATTAATGATTTAATATATAGTTAAAAACTAGCATTAAGTAAAGAAAATATTTAAATATTTCGAATTTGAAAGGACTATGTGCGGTTTTATGCATTTTTTGCCCCCCAAAATCAAAGTTTTAGAAAGAGCTTTAAAAAACGGCGAAAGATAGTTAAAATCATATTGGAAATAAAGGTGTAAAAGGGTATCACCACAGTGAAGTCATAATGTAGAGATTATGTCATAAAGATTGCCTTATTTTGAGAAATTGACATTTTGTGGCAAAATATGAGTGTTTTCAGATGGTTTTTTGACTGGGAAACATCGAGCACAGGCTTGCTCAAGTACCATTTTTATCATGTAGTATAATGTTTATAACTATCTGAAGAAAAACATATCTTAAAATCGCACTTGAGCAGACCTGCGCTCTATACTTCCGAATGCAAAATATAGAGTAAAAATGAGAATATTTTCATTTGTTTGCAAATTTGCGGGAATTAGGTCATTTAGGTGACGTCATAGATAGACAGCGAATGAGCAATGATGACTAAAATCAAGATTTAAGTTATAGGCATCCTCTATACAATGATTTGTGAAGATTTTATTTTTATACGATACTATTTTAAAATTGGTTGAAATCGGGGGCAGATATTTGACCATACCGCACATAGTCCTTTGAATATTTTGCTATATCTTTATACGTAACTCCTTCTCCCTTTCTGAGGATATTAATATTATCTAAAAATGGCCACCACCATCCAGCCCTAGATCTAGATCTTAAAGCATTATCTTTCTATTTTTCTATTTTAGACAACAAAATTGGAAGTTGATATATTTAGAGGGGTAAGTATTTGATTTATGTATTTATTGTATACCGTATATCCAGTAATTTTGGCAATGATCTCATTTTAGCTTTTTTGCGATCACTTTTACACCGCAAAATATTCAGTATGCAGAAATTAATTCTGGTATTGTTTGCTATAAGAAAATTTTTTAAATCGCAAAAAATGACTGACCAAAATAAGAAAAGTTACACATTTTCCCAATTTTCGCAAATATTGTGACACACCAATATATGGTACAAAGTAATCAATTTAATGCAAAATTTTATATGTACACCACATGTGTATTCTGAAACAAAAATTGTTTATTGATGTCATGATCAATATAACACCAAAAACATGATACTGAAAGACAAACCAAAAACAGACATTTAAATTTTGAGCTGAAAAATTTAATTTTTGTTTATTTTTATATAACAAAGCTCTCTAACGTTTTAAAGGAGACTGCAATAGTGTAAAAATGGTGAGGACCATCCAGCTGTATTAAAACTGATTTTTATAATCGCCGTAATTTTAGGGTGTGTTTCTGGGATGTCAGTTTGGGCTTGCTGCCATGTACATCTGGGCCGTCGGTATTCTGGCTGCTGGTCAAAGTTCAACCATGACTGGTACCTACACTGGACAGTTTGTGATGGAGGTAAAAATCACAAGATTATGTGTTGAACTCCTTGTCAAAACCAACAGGCTTTTTAATTAATCCATTAACTCTGTTGACAGCAGTGCAACAAGTAGAAAACCTGTAGGTTATTATGATGTGTTGAAATAAGCAACAGCATATTTCTTTTAAAAGAGTTTGTAATGTAAAAATTGTACAAACTGAGAGAGCATTGAATTGAATAAATCATGTTATACAACAACATCGATGGAAGTGAAGCTTTTTGAGTTCTATTGAAAATACATGTAACGAAACATTATAAAACATTGTAAACTTTCAGAGATTTGGAATTTGGTGGAGATGTGTTGAAATAGGCAATAATGTGTTTATTAATTGCATTTTCCTATCTCAATATTTCATGAATTTTCTTTTTTTTTCTTCTATATTAAGGGTTTCTTGAATCTCAAATGGAAGCGCTGGGTGCGTGTTCTGTTCACCCGAAGCATCGCTATCTTCCCTACCATCCTGGTGGCCACGTTCTCTGGAATACAGGACCTGACGGTGATGAATGACATGCTGAATGTGTTGATGAGTCTACAGCTGCCGTTCGCTCTCATCCCCATACTCACATTCACGAGCTCGGAAACCATTATGGGGGATTTTAAGAATGGAAGGTATAAAAATGTGAAATGGAACCATAATTTTCAACATTAGATCAAAGTTTCATCTATATATATATATATATATATATATATATATATATATATATATATATATATATATATATATATATATATATGTGTGTGTGTATGTATACACATGTAATAAACTGCTCATCTATTTTACAGTCTTCAAGCTTATGATTTGTTGTAAATCTATTATACAGGTTTATGACAACATTTACAGGCCTGTTATTAACTGTAATCCTATTTTACAGGATAATGACAGTATTTACAGGGCTGTTATTAACTGTAAATCTATTTTACAGGTTTATCACAGTCTTACAGTCCTGTAATTAACTAATCCTATTTTACAGGTTTATGACAATATTTACGGTGTATACAAGCCAATAATTAATTGTGATCCTATTTTACAGGTTTATGACAGTATTCACTGGTCTGCTAGCTGTGGTGGTAATGGGAATCAACCTGTTCTTATTTATCTGACAGTGTATACAGGCCAATAAATAAATGTTATCCTATTTAACAGGCTAATGACAGTATAAATTTGCAGGCCTGTAATTAAATGTATTCCTATTTTACAGGTTTATGACTAAATTCACAGGCCTGCTAGCTGTAGTGGTGATAGGAATCAATCTGTTCTTATTTATCTGACAGTGTATACAGGCCAATAAATAACTTTAATCCTATTTAACAGGCTTGTGACAGTATTTACAGGCCTGTAATTAAATGTATTCCTATTTTACAGGTTTATGACTAAATTCACAGGCCTGCTAGCTGTAGTGGTGATAGGAATCAATCTGTTCTTATTTATCTGACAGTGTATACAGGCCAATAAATAACTTTAATCCTATTTAACAGGCTTGTGACAGTATTTACAGGCCTGTAATTAAATGTATTCCTATTTTACAGGTTTATGACTAAATTCACAGGCCTGCTAGCTGTAGTGGTGATAGGAATCAATCTGTTCTTATTTATCTGACAGTGTATACAGTCCAATAAATAACTTTAATCCTATTTAACAGGCTTGTGACAGTATTTACAGGCCTGGTATTAAATGTATTCCTATTTTACAGGTTTATGACTAAATTCACAGGCCTGCTAGCTGTAGTGGTGATAGGAATCAATCTGTTCTTATTTATCTGACAGTGTATACAGGCCAATAAATAACTTTAACGTATTTAACAGGCTTGTGACAGTATTTACAGGCCTGGTATTAAATGTATTCCTATTTTACAGGTTTATGACAATATTCACGAGCCTGCTAGCTGTGGTGGTGATAGGAATTAACCTGTTTTTTATATCAGTGTATGTCCATAGCCTCCCCAATCACTGGGCCATGTACTTACTGGTGTCTGTTCTAGTCCTGATGTACATCATGTTTGTTATATATTTGGTAAGTATAAATTACTTCTGAATCAGTTGGGACAAATTATGAAGGAACTGTTTGAGATATTTTCTTAATTTGCAGAAACTGTTGTAACATGGAGCAAGCAAATTTTTCATTCTGTTTGATATATAAAAAAAATAGTCGGAAATAAAACCCATCATTTATGTGAAGAAAAAAATATGGAGGTTCAATTCTGTCTTCCAGTATTATATTGGTCAACATCTACAACCTTCTACATTTATTAAATTTACTACATTAAACATAAGAATATTGGTGCTGGGTGCTTACCAGTACATAGTTGAAAAAAGAATCTGAAATTTTCCAATTTGAATTTGCATTCATTTGCAGGTTTGGTTTTGCTTAGTTAGCAATGGACTCCATTTCTTTGAGAGAATGCCAGTAAGTACATAATTTCATGATCATAATTGTTTCACATGATTATAAAAAATATATATTTGTAACATAATACTACAAATTACACAACTTAGGTATTTGTTTACGCTGTTTTTAAAAATATATTTTTTATCTGGATTAGTATATCTTCACACTGAGAGCTTTTTCGTACACCTACACTGTAGTTTATTACCCGTACTGTAAACCATCTTTTACTCGCGTGCGGGAACCTTTTGCATGGTTAAGGAGAGCATGATCATCGTGAATACTTCTGGCTGCAAATAAGTACTCAAATGACTCTTGAATTTCATTTTCCAATTAATCTACACCTTGATTGCGTGTAAAATACAAGAGGAGGAATAAGCCACACCAGGCTTGAACTCAGGACCTTTCAGTTTAAAAACGTACCAATCCTCTACTGACTGAAATAAGGGTTTCCCAATAACCCAGTAGCTAGTGCTAGTAGGAGCGTGGTAGTACTGAGCCTATTATATACACACTATTACACATGCAAAAATCAGTCACTGCTAACTAGTTAAACCCCTGAAAGAAAATTATGAAATAAAGTCGTCAGCGAATACAAGCTGGTTTACAGTATCACATTAGTGTAGCTTTGTACCATATCATACTGTCATTTTCACCCTGAGTTATTTTCGAATTCGTCCTTTACCAGCAAATGGTTTTGCCTCGTCTTAAATTCGCCAAGTCAAAGTTGTGTTTAATGAAAGATAATCTGAAACATTGGAATTTTTTAAAATTTGCACGGCTGATAATGAGGGCGAAAGTTTATAGAGGCGAAAATAAAATGGGTGCGATGCATACAGTGTTGGGATTGGATTTTTATTGTGTAGTGGTAGAAACACATGGTGAATATATTGGTGAACACTGCATGATTTGTATGGTTTTCTACAGCTTCTAAATTAATTTTCTAACATATTTATTTATTAGACAGAGAACTCTGCCTTGGATGAGAGAACCCCATTGCTCTGACAGAGAAGGTTCTGGTTTATTCGAAAATTGTTGTTTGATTGGTTTTTTTCTTTTGCTTGTAATAATCCTCACTGCATGCACATGTTTGTGCCTTTGCTTAGTTAGGTTTAGAAGAAAAAAGGTTTTACAATCAATGTATGATATTGCTTTTCCCCTGTTTAAGGTACCTCACTACACCAAAACTGATACTTTTTAAGATAAAACGTATAACATTTCAAGGTGTACTGAGCCACCTTGATAAGCACTATTGAAGTTTTGATTATTGTATAAAGGGTTCGTTTCACTCTTCTACACAGGCTTTAATGGTTTCGTTCTGTCTTGAATTTGTACAGAAAAATTTAGAAATATACGGTATACATTTATTGACACTCTTTCTATATACAGAGTTATTTTAAAATTGTTTTTAATTTGTTCAGTCTTAAATTTGCCCCCTGACATTGAGGGCAAAAATCAAATGGGGCAAATATTTCCCTTTATACAGTACATTGTATTTATGCCAGATCTACTTGTAAAGGTTAAGGCAACGATATAACAGACAAATGTATGTTTGCAGAAACAATTTCTAAATATATTCTGGACCAAAAAATTAAAATTTTGAAATGAATGGTTCTAAAGAATTCAACAAATTCAAAGATGGTTTTTTTTTCCTAACAATCTTAATATGTGCATACATAATTTAGATGACTGTTGGGTTTTAGTGTTTCACCATTTTCATTGATCTTAATGCACTACAAATGAATTGTCATGAGATTGTTTAAATTTTGTATAATATGATATGTTATATATGTTGTATAATAGAATGTTTTATGTAAAAACAAAATATTATTTATAACTGATTTGATTATATAATTATATATTCATTTGATAGAAATTGATTTATAAGGAATGAACTCCATAGTCACCAAATGATAAAACTTTTAGCCCACAGAGTGACTTAAATCATAGATTAACTTAAATCATAGATTAATTTATAAATTAAAAACAATGAAATATAGTTGGATGATTTTCAAACATTACAAAAGATTTTAGCCCACTAACTAAAATCAAGGGTTAATTTATTAATTAAAAACAATTAAATATAATTGTATGAAACTGGAACTACAGTGTACATTCAATCATAATTATGTACCTAATATTTATTATCTTTTCTGCAATTTCCTTCATTCTGACCAGTTTAATTCAAAATATCATTATAGTGTCAAAGGAAATCAATGTTTAATGTTTTGACATAGGGGTAATTTTTCATATGCTTCTTATGCTGTGAATATGATTTCCAATTAGATCACTATTGAGCATTGGAAGCCTTGCCCATTCCACCACACTAATATCTGAACTGTCTTTTTCCAGTGTCTTTCTTGCCTAAAACCCAGGGAAACCCCTTATGTCCTGTCAGAGAGTATCTCCGGAACCAGCCTCGATTTCCAGGCAGACGCAATGGACTTTGGGTCGACGTCAGAGACGAGACCAGTCAGCGAAGAACAGGAGGAATTTTAACAACACACCCGTGTAATTGCAATTAGGAGCTTTATGAATTATTCGCTAGCTTTTTGTCCATAAGCCATCGGAGATGAAAAAACTGTGTCTTCCATATCAAATCTATACCTCACACCAATAAGAGAGTTATGGTAAGGCGGTCCAAAGTTAATTCTATGTTTAACTTAATCAGAGAGCATAGGGTGTTGTTTTTAAGGCGTCGAGCTAATGCTCGGCAGCCTTCTAGCGATCGTCTGGATTGGCAATCGTCCAAAAATTCATGCACTGCACCGCCTTTTTAATGCGCATAAAAAATAAGTTCCTTGAAGTATTAAACGTATTACAAGATTTGTATTCCTTTTATTCAACTAAATTGTGTACAAAAAACCAACTTTGCCTCCCTGGTTATAGACAACTCATTGCATTAGTATAAATTTGCTTAATCAAGAAATGGCGGATGAATACAATAAGGTGCAATGTAAACATTCACTAATATATTATTTAAGTTTATCGCTTACATTTTGATTGGAGACTGTGCCCGATAGAAATAAAATTTGATATGTAAATGTATTTGTTATCGGGCATGGTCTCCAAAATAATTGTAAGCGATAAACTTATCTATAGATTTTGTTGCAATTAATAAACACATTAATGCAGTTGGTTTGGTCGAGCATTTTAGATGCACGTGTTGTGGATTTGTTTGTAAACAACCATAGCATAGGTAATCTTGTTTCAAACGGGAATTGAAATAAATAAAAGTATGTTTTATTATTATAATTAGGGACACCCTGTTAATGTATTCAAATTATGAGCCTGTGAAATGTGCAAAGACTTTTTAAAGCAGAAAGAAAATAATAATTTTTTTTTAACTTTGAAATTTCTTCGATTTTTGTAACCATGATGAGTTATTGTATTATAAACTCATCACTACCTATTTTATAACGAAATATACTGATTATTGTTTTTGAAACAGCACAAAACGTTATTTATTTCCTTTTTTATTCTAATATTATTTGATAAACGACTATATATATTAGTACAGAAATTCAAATTATTGATATCATTCTATATAAAAGAAAATGTCAGCTCGACGCCTTTGTGGCCGTTCCGGCCTTTGATTTATAAGTTAACAAACCCCTATTTTGATTTGAGTTTTTCTAGTTTGATTTTACTCAAATGCTGCAATCTGTAGAAATTTGAATTTTTTTAGAGCACATTATGGACTATATATCAGATATTCAATGGGATTGTAAGTAAAGATAATTAGTGAAGAGGTAGCCTCCATGTAGCTTGAATGCTCAATATATTTTAGTTTAATGATGTAAATGAATAAAAATCATTTGTTCTAAAAATTTTTTTGTTGCCCTCCATCATAGGTTTGGTATTTTGAAGTGACGTTAAACATAAAATTAACTTTGTGCAGCCTAAGTGCTGTTAAATGTTATGTTTGTAGACGCATGAAATATTTTTTTTTTACCACGAAGGTCATTTTTTGTTAATCAAGATATATGTGTGAAACAGGTGCTTTTATTGTATGAGATGCCAAAAACAGTTCAGGGTTTTTTTTCATCTCTTTTTTGTTTTCTTTGAAATGATTCTACTTTTCTTTAAATTTACATATTTAAGATATCCTCTGCGATAAAGAATTTGAAAATACCAAAGAAACTCTTACATATTACAGTTAAATATCAGCTTTACTTAAGTATTTTAATGAATTGATAAATGAAAGTTTTGGAACCTAAAAAGTTGCTGATTATTTTTTCTTATTGAATAAAATCAGATACATGTACAGTATATTTCCTTTTCTACTTGAGTGATAATTATACTCAAATGTTTGAGAATGGAAAAAATGTATTTTCATGACAAGTACATTTAAACCTATTCACTTTGATTTGTTAAATATTTTCAATATAAAATTAATGATACTGTTTCAATATAGATCAAAGATATTTTTTTTTCTAATGAAGCATTAGGCCGCACATTCCATAAAATGTGATATTGTAGTTTTTAGTCAGTGTTGTTTTAACAAAGTCTGTAGGCTTATTCTGTGATGAAACAGAGTAGCACTTTATTAAAGTACTGGTATGTAATATAGAGTTGAAGAATCTCAAGTATATTTTAATTATTAGAGATAATTATTTATTCTTATTAATATATATATACTTTAACTGTGGCATATATACTCAATATTTTAAAGTAGTTACATTAACTAATATATTTTCCTTGTCAATATTGTCAATGGATGAATCGGAGATCTGTAGATTTACAATGTACATGTAATTGGTGCTTGGTATATCCTTAGAGGGTTAAGTTTTGATTCATTTGAAGTTTTAGAAACCTGAACATGTGATATATAAATCATGTTTTTCCTAAATACATAAGGGTGTTTTTCATAGTTAATAAGTTCTTAAACATACATGTGTAACATAGAAATATAAATTAACCAATTTTTATACGCTTTTATTTGCAAGCTTTGCTTGAACATACATCATCACAATATTTCTCACTGCCAAGTTGAATTATATACACAGTATATCATATTTTGTTAGAGGGAATGAAATTCTGATAATCAGCACATAATTATGCTAAATATCCGTGATATTGGCTAGCAACATCTGCTAGCTATAATTTTGGATACCAGTGTCCATTTCTTTATAAAATGATTATTTAAACGATGAAATAACTTTTAGAGTAAACAAATCTTCCATTCACAATTTTAAAAAAGAAGAAGAATGCATTTTACACTCGGCTCCATTACAAGAATAATTCAATGTTAACCTTTTCATTGCTAGTACATAATGTACATGTATGTAGTAAAATAATGCTGCTGCGAATAAAAGTTGGTTTATATATGTACCGGTAGTACTGTTTAATTTTGTTTGTAACAGTCTCTGTAAGTTTTAAAATCTTTATCTTGTGCATTAAAATGTCTCTTGTTAAGATGTTTATATTTATACAAAAAAAATATTCTGTTTATCTCTTTAACTGTTACTGGGTTACCGATATGAGATTTGATTTTGATATGAAACAGCAACATTTTATATGACTGCCGGAAAGTCCAGAACATCTCAATATACTTTTAGATCTGATATATATTAATATGCATTTAATGAGGTGCAATATTTTTTGAACCGTATAGTTTACTCCATTAACAGTGTTGGTGAAGTCTTTCATGATTTATTTTTTTAAAGATATCGACTTTTTGTTATTTGTATATTCATATGTTACTTATGTATTTCATAGACAGTTAATAATATTTCTGCCTGTGTTTGATCAAAACAACTTCCCTGTATATGTTTAGTTTTTTCCCCAATTTTGTAATAATACCATATATCCAACCTTTTCTTGGAGATGAATAATGCTTCGCTATTATCCTGGTAATTTTGAAATTGCAAAAATTGAAACTTGCAGAAATTTTGTTGGCTATAGTTAAAAATTGCAACAAAAAACTTTACAATTGCAAGAAAATGACTTACCGATTTAAAAAGTTTTAATGTATGATTTATTTTTATAAACATAAAAAAAGATGGATAAACGGTATTTTTTTTTCTAATAGGAATATCTTGTTTGGTTTAAATTAAAGATGAACCTATCAGAGATTATTTACACACAGAAAAGTTTGTTTAAATATCTCAAGGTACGATGTTTCCCAAAAACCTATTGGGAAAAATGAAAATTATTTATTATATAGAAGAAAATGAGTACTAATTGTCATTTTTTTTTTGGATTGTTCCAAATGCATGTACATGGCTATAGATTAAGAATGTATCTTGCATGTCTAACAACTCATTTTGAAATCGCAAAACGATCTTACATAGCCAAAAAACTTTTAATCAAGTCCATTCAAGAATGTTCAATTCAATTTGTATCATTTGTAGTTCAGTTTTGTTTACAGGAGTGTATATGCAGTTGCTTTGTTATGATAATCAGAAAGTGCTTATTCTGGTTTTTTTCTTTGTTGATGATTTTATTAAAAATTGCGGGCATTTTATGTTATTGTTTTGTTTTTAGCTCACCTGAACCGAAGGCTTCTCTAGAAGCACAGGGTCAAACTTTAAGTAACCAAACCTAATATAAGGTATCCTTAGAGGAAGGGGATTCTTGATTGTTGAAATAGAGGACAAGACCCTTTTAAAAGGGAAACAATTGCGAAAAAGTGAAAAATGGAATACATGTCTTCAAAAATTCTCTCCTTAAGAACCACTGCATCAGAGATTTTATATTTTTACACCAAAGCTCGTACATGTATCTATAGTGAAGATTCTAAGTTGTAAAATCGCTATTCATGTACTTATATACGGGGACAGAAAGAGGCGTTAAGAGATTAACAGAAATATTTTGGGGAATGTTTAAAAATCTTCTCAAGAGCTACACTGCTGCAATTTGTTAGATTACTTTGCAAACATTCTCACATAATGTAGATTCTAAATTGCTGAAATGTTTAAAAACTGATACAGAATGATAAAAGGACCTGTTTTGAAAGAGTTTCTTAATTTAACTTTTTGAAATCGAATAATACAAAGAACTGTTGTTGATGTGAGCGATGTGGCCCATGGGCCTCTTGTTTAACAAAATTATTGGGTAATTATACACGTACTTATACACATGTTATATACATGAACATAATGACGGAATTGTATGGCTTCCGTATTAGATCATTTGCAAAAGAACAACAGTGCATTGAGAAAAATGACTGAATCTTTGCACTGTCACACACTATACGCCCTCGATCGCGCTATTGCAACGTCGCATACATGTACATCGCACAACACGTCATACATGTATCTCGCTAACGCATCAAAATTGTGACAGCGCGTAAGCATGTTGTGTTAATTAACATATTTTAGATACATTCTCTGAATAAGAGCTCATTATTTACTTTCTGATAGATTAGGACCATCGCAAAAGCCCAGCACGGTCAGAAA
This sequence comes from Magallana gigas, assembly GCF_963853765.1. Lineage (NCBI taxonomy): Eukaryota > Metazoa > Mollusca > Bivalvia > Ostreida > Ostreidae > Magallana > Magallana gigas. Next base: position 25,158,102 of record NC_088862.1, read on the forward strand.
CAACTCGACATATATATATAGCGTTAACACAGCTTCACTCCTAAGTTTGGTTTTAAAGAAATGGCTACTTTAAACAGGGTATTCGCCTCCTATTTATTTTCGCCTTAGTTGTCAGCGGGGGAATTTAAAACGGGGGTGAATTCAAATGGCCTAAATTATATTTCTTTAACCACAACCCTGTTTGGGCGAATTAACCCCTTCACGGTAACCGTGGTACTGCTCTTTTGCAGGGCAAAATGACATAGTTTGGTGAAATATGACGTAACGTCAATTGTTTCATTTACGTCATTTAATTATCTACCTACTGAAATTTCGGCAAAGTATATCATTTGCCCTGCAAGATAGCAGTACCGCAGTTATCGTGAAGGGGTCTATTGAACACCGGGCGAAACCGTTTGTACGTTAAAAAGGGCGAAAATTACACTGGACAAAAATAACACTATACAGTATACCTCATAAGGGAAAAGCCTACCAATTATTTTCCCATAGAACTCCATACAAATGTTATGACCTCTCAGTACTTTACTATAATAGTTTCAGTCAAATCTTTGGTATCATTTGAAACTTCAATTCAAGACCTTTCAGGAAATGACAAAAAAAATATAGGGTCCCGTGGCGTTTATAGGTCAAATTTGCAGTTGTTTACGACTTACAGCGATCGGCAGTAAATGTCACTCTTCATAAAAAATCAACCCCCACCCCTACAATTTTTCCTAGCGTTCTATAACTTTTTCTCTGATGTAAACATCCGGGGGTTTGGTACTCTCATTCCATAATGCTGGCTGGTTCTACTACAGTCAGCGGTGCTTCCTGTATGTCCTGGTGCTTCAGGCTGGTAACTGTTGGAGCTTGTGATTCAACCAGTGATTCTAAAAGTCGCTGTGTTCATACTATGGATCCACCACATTGTTCTTTGATACTAAGCCGTTTATTTTTATTCACGTCACCAGCTTTATAATAAATCTGAAAAAAAATTATCAAATAAAAAAAGTGTAGTTTTAATTTATTGGTCTGCCGGTTTGTGTTTTAACTTATCGTTCCATGCGCTGGTATGATAGTACTGTTATAGTTTTAAGAGTTGAATTAGAATTAATTTTGCTGTACGATGAATCGGAGTATAAGAGTAATTAATGTTAGAATAAAGATATTACAGTTCGGTTTAGTGTTAAGTTGTGTGTAAGGGTGTAGGTTTGAAATTATTATACCAAACGCAACGAGGTTGCGAGGGTATAATGTTTTTGATTGGTCCATCAGTCTGTCCGTTCATCCGTCAGTCCGTTCGTCCGTCAGTCCTGTTTTAATTTTGGGTTTTCTTTGTAATCGCAGCTCTTCTTAAACCGCCGCATGGTAGTAAAACTTCGGCATTCTTTATGTGTACCATTATCAAGTAATGGGTGAGCGTGGGGGTATACATGTGGGCTTGCTCGCTTTTCCATTCATTTAGATTTGGGGTTACGGTTATATATGTTACATATACATTTGTAAATTTAGGGTTTAAATGACTGTTAGTATTATATACAGTGTATAGTTACAAAGAAGGTCATTTAGGGTTAAATTAACTTTTAAGGAGGGTAAATGGTCAACAAATCAGATCGATCAACCTTAAAATTCTAAATATGATATATTTGGCCATAATTTAACAATTATTATGTAAAGAAAAAATTCAAAATCATTTGGCTTTGAAATTTGAATTATTCAGTCTTTTGATGAAAGTCTTTTGATAAAAGACTTTAAAACACTGCCGGATAATTCTGCCAGTGCCAAGGTGGCATTTTTGCACCCGCTTAAGGTGCAGTTTCGGGAAAATCCATGTATACCAAATGATAGACAGTAGTCTAGAGGGTATATAACCACTTTTGTTTTTAGTGTGTTTCACCTGACAGGTGAGATATATGCCTTTCAAAATTAATATCCCATTGGAAAATTATAATTCCTATAGGAGAATTGATTCTCCTACAGGGAATATTGACAATCCTATAGGATTCCTATAGTAGAATGGTATTTCCTGTGAAAATTTGATTCACACATGTAGTTTTCCTATAGGATATTAAGTTTTCCTATCGGATTTTATCAAATCCAACCGGAATTGAAATTCCGATAGGAAATTTCAAATTACCTATAGGAATATTGAAAAATTATTTTCCTATAGGAATTTATTTTTGAAAGGTAAATATCTCACCTGACAGGTGAAATACAATAATAACAAAGGTAATTGTTCACATTATCATGTAGCATATTTGAATTTTTCGATATATGCAGCTTAGACGGGTGCAAAAATGCCATCTTGGCACTGGCACAATTATCCGGCACAGTGTTTTAAATTTGATATTTGATTACACATACTTGCTAAATATACATGTAAATATGAATCTGAACAATATTAAAGACACAAAATAACTAGCTCTTTAAGATGTTTTATTTTCTTTTGTTTTTTTTTTAGGTTTTTCATCAGTTGTTCTAATTTAAAAAAAATTGCAGGTTCATTCCGTACCCCAAACCTTCAGGAAATGGTTAAGATTTTATAGTTTCCATCAAACGTAAGATTGACCCCGAACATCAAGCGCCTAAGCGATAAAGAGTGTTGACAGTGGAAAACACAGCAAACCAACTTTAAAGAATTTGAGCTATTTGATTATAGATATCGTCCAAGAAGTAAATAGGTTTATCTTACCTACTCATCACAATAGTGTATATTTGTGTGTCATGTTAGGTTGATGACAAATGATGTAAATTTAATGCAACGTTTTTCAAGTGGAAAGGGGGGTGGGGGTAGAGAAATAGATAGCTTTAGCATACTTCACTAGAAAGTTAGGTAAAAAATATACAGGTTTGCAACAACAACAAAAAAATGCACAGGATTCTTATTGAACAGATGTGTTATGTATGGGTTTTTGGGGCTAAGTAGAGTATTATATAAATTAGTTTTTCAATAAACATTGACGAAATATGTTTGAACCATGTACCGTACAGGTGTTTGTAACTGTTCTTAATTTGAAATGAGCATTTTCTCTTTTAACAGATGGTTATGGGTTGAATGACAGAAGAAAGGGTGTTTGGAAGGGCATTAGTTTGTATGTAACTGTGTGAGACAGAATGGATGCAGGTATAACGTTTTGTGAGATTGCCTTAGATGACCTGGAGTTCTATGAGAGATGTGGAGGGGGCTCATTTGGCAGTGTGTACCGAGCTAAATGGAAGTCAGAAAACATCATAGTGGCTGTGAAAAAGTTACTTGTATTAGACAAAGAGGTAAAGTACTACTGCAAAAAAGCACTACTGGTCCAAAAATTTATTCCTAAAATGAATAATCAACTTATTATTCTCTTTTAATAGTTTTATGAAAGCCAGGTAATATTTTGAAAGTTTAGCAATGTTTGACACAACACATGCTGATGATAAAAGATGTGAATTGAATATTTTTTTACTATTTTGCGTTATGTATAGGCCCATGTACTAAGCTTGCTTAGTCACAGAAACATCATACAGTTCTATGGAGCAGTTATGGAGGAACCCAACTACTGCCTCGTCACAGGTTAGCAGAGATTTGTGAATAACTATTATGGAGTAGCCATAAACATTGTCGCAAACACTGGTCAATAAGCATCTTCGCTAGCCAAGGGTTTTTGATCTGCATCGCTTCTCACGAACGAGAAGCTCTGCTGATCAGAAACCATTGGCTAGCGAAGATGGTCAATAAGTACCATATTGTATTCCATCTGGTAGTGGTTGTGAGAGAAGATAATACTCATGTTTGGTTAAGTAATGATCACTGGAAGTAAAGCATAGTCAATTTTTTTTTCTAAATTGGTTACATAAAACATTGTTTATGTTAATTGCTGATGTATCATAAAAAGAGATGTTTTGAATTTAAACAGGTTACATATAGATCTGATTCATTCCTGATAAAGATGTGATAATTGTCAACAGATTCCAAACATACACAAAAGAAAAATGTATCATTGTTGAGAACACATGGAACATAAAGCCAGCCATACATAAACATACATATTGATACTGTAAATATGAAAGCTCTGAGACAATTTCGTAAGAGTTTAACGGTGCTTTAAATGAAATCTTTAAAGATCAATCAAAAGCATTAAAAGTCACTGCAGTTACAATCTACAAATGATTATATTCTAAAAAAGATTGTTCACTTTTAATATCAAACTGAGGCAATGCAGATTTAACTATTTTTATTCCAAAAAGGTTTCACGTTTTTGATTTTGACCTTTCAGAGTTTGCTGAGAAGGGATCACTCTATGACTACCTCCAAAATCCCAATAATCCCATGGACTTTCAGCATATTCTGACCTGGGCAAGGGAGATAGCCCAAGGTGGAGCTTTTATTTTGATCATGCACAAATTGAAGTAGAAATTGCTTGTTTTATATTTCTATATACAAATACATATGTAGCATTACAGCTGCAACTAAAAATTCATTGTTTTATTAGCAAAACTAAATTTAAAGAGGATTCTATAATGTACAAATATAAGTAATATAATTACGCCAAATGTCATCTGTGGCTCTTCTTAAATATTCATTTTATATTGTCAGAAGACAATTTTTTGTAAGCCCACACAGATGAATAATGTATATTGTATTATTGATAAGTCCTGTTCTCTTTGATTTGTAGGCATGAATTACTTGCACAACGAGGCACCAACCAAAATCATCCACAGAGATCTCAAGTCAAAAAATGGTAATCTTAATTTTGGTCGCTGCATTATGAAGTCCATCGTGGATCAAGTCTTTTAGGCTTTATCAAAATTATTTTCAATATGAATTGATATACAAAAATAACAATACATTGACATTACCTTTTATGTATTTTAAACAACATGTTAAAGATGGTTAAGTCCCGGCGAATTCTCGGGAAGGTTAAAGACACATATCTGTTTTATAGCACCATAGAAACTGGCTCCAGGATTTTGGAAAAGATTTAACATTAACCCAATGTTCAATGTTATAGGGCACAGAATTCTTATATGTTGTTTTACACACTTTAAGAATGACTCAAAAATTTGATTTTATTGCAGTTGTAATTGCTGTCCAGAATGTTTGTAAGGTAAGAATTTTTCTCTATCACTGATTTGTCATTTTTAACACGGTTATAAATGACAAAGTGTTTACAAGAAAGTCAGTTTTATTGACTAAATCTTACGATTTAGTAAATCTTAAATTGACTAAATTTAAAATTTGTCAATGTTAAAATCTAAAGATTTTAATCTAATTCATAAATTTATATTATTAACTTATTGATATAACAAACTATGGTAATAACAAATCAAAATTACTCATCCATGGCATTACGCTGTAAGCATGTTCAACAGATTTTCTTTTTGTCCTGTAGATATGTGACTTTGGAGCGTCCAGATTTATGGGGAGTACGACCAAAATGTCTCTAGCTGGAACCTTCCCTTGGATGGCCCCTGAGGTAAAACACTACAAAATTTCAGCTATCTATTTATTCTGTACCTTAAGTTTGCTGCTCCTGCAATGAATCTGAATTACCATGTATACGTATTTTTTGCATGTCACAAAATTTGCAAAAATGGGGAAAATCTATAACATCTTTAATTTGCATCAGTCATTTTTTGCAATTTAAATAGTTTCTTATAAAAAATGATACAGGATATAATTTCTCCGTATTCAATTATTTGCAATTTAAAAGTGGTTGTGAAAAAATTAGATCATCGTGGAAATTATCGAATAAACGGTATATTGTTTGGTTTGTGTATAATGCTTGACCTGTTGACTGTTCATTAGTGTAAACATGGGATAAATTGAATTATTACACTTCACTTCTTTTTTATTTCAGGTGATACAGAGTCAGCCCGTGTCTGATGCTTGTGACACCTGGTCCTATGGGGTGGTAAGAATAACTAAATTTTACACATATTGTCATTTTTCTGGGGTTTTGCTCTCCTGGTAAAAGACATTCAATAAAAAATGTACTACAACTGATTAAAGGAAATTGTTTTTATGTCTGTAGAGAAAAAAAATAGACTTAAATGTTCTTTTTCTTTATTTTTCTGAGAAAATTAGTAAGAATAACTAAAACAGATTTGTGAATGACCTCATGACTTCAGTGACTCCAAGTCAATGATGCAAGTTAAGGTCAAAGTCTAGTTAAGTTAAAGCAAACTGTAATCAAGGTTAAGTCAACTTGAGTCAAAGCAAAGTCTATTCTTTAAAATGTAAGACACCCCCCTTCCCCACTTCTTTTAAAATATCTTACCAGAATATTTTGTTCCTATATATATTCAGTGAAGATATTATATTTTGGACAGTAAAATGTAATACTACTTTAGAAGCTTTTCTAAAAATTAAATATTCCTTGATAGCAGGTTTAATCCTCTCGTATGATTACATGTTTATATTTAAATAGCTACTTTTGTTTGTTAGGTGTTGTGGGAGCTGCTCACCCATGAAGTGCCATACAGGGGGATAGAGGGCTTCCAAGTGGCCTGGCTGGTGGTAGAGAAAGGGGAGGTAAGCCATAACCATCGCTCAGAGAGGAAAGGAAGAGTACACTGTATTCTGATACAAGGGATCAATACATTTTCCTTTTTAGATGGAAAAAAAGACCTAAAAATACCTGTGAAAATGAGATCAAATATAATGAGGAGTAGAATACTAGTAATGATTAAAAAAAAAATTGAAACCTAAAAAAAATGAGTAATAAAAATTCATCATTAAATGAAATAATTTTGATACACACGAAAATATATACCTATGTATACATTCATTTTTCTGTCATCAGAGTCTTTTGGACTTTTTACATGTACACATACTTGTACATATATATTCCTAAAAATAAAAATGTATTGAAATATATCATCCCGTCGATCTTCGCTTTATGAAAATATTCAAGCCATCTCTATAATCAGATGGGTAATATGTTAAGCTTCCATCCTCCTTGTACAGTATAATTTTATATAATGGTGCCTCGTGTTGTGCTCTTTCAGAGGTTAACCATACCCAGCACTTGTCCACCATGTTTTGCCAAGTTAATGCAGCAGTGCTGGCACACCGACCCCAAACTACGACCTAACTTCAAGGACATCCTGCTGACCTTACACACAATGCTTAGTGATGGTGGGTGCATTCAAACAATGTACAAGTACCATGGAATTTTTAAGCCAAAAAAAAATTAATCTTTAATCCCTCAAGTGTTCATGCATGCATTTGTGTTAAAAACTGTTTTATTTTCTTAGATTTGCTGCCTGATCAGACAAACTCATTTTTGGAGCACAGAGAAGTTTGGAGGTAACAGTAAAAGATGTCTGAAGCAATGATGATTTTTATTTATTTATTTTTTTTTTGGGGGGGGGGGGTATATGCAGAGGTAGCTTATGACACTAATCCTGAAGTATTTACATTATTGATGGAGTTGAAAAAAATTCTATAATCTGTATTTCCTTCTCAACAAAACCTGTATTCATTGTTTTGATTACATTTGGTTAAGATTTCCATTTTACCTTGTACATAGGCCCATTTGTTTTCTCTATTTTGTACTTAAGGAGGTTTTTTTGGAGAGTTATTTTTAAGTTTTAATACATGTACTATTTAAAAATGTTTTTTTGGTGTAATTGATTTCAGAAAAGAGATTCAAGCTACCCTAGAAAGACTTAAAAGAGCAGAGAGTAATTTAACGGCTAAAGAACGAGAATTAATGGAGCGAGAAATAAAACTGATAGAAAGGGAGAAGACTCTTGAGCAGCAGTTTAAAACAGTGGTAAGATATCCTGAAACATAAAATGATTTCACAGTACAATGTATTTTTTTTTAAAGATGTCTTTCAATATCAATGTTTTTTTCTGTTTCAGCATTTGGACTCTTATGATGTTAATACATGGAGTGAGATTGATGTGGTAGGATTTTTCAGTTACTTTAATTTTCTGTTGCTTGTCTAATTGTTAATAAGATAAAAAAAAATCTCTAGTTCTGTGATTTATGTAAATTTGTGATTTTCTAAATATATACATGTGTCTAATTCTTTTATTTGTTGCAGTATCAATGGATAAAGCAGATGGAAAATGGTAAGAAATTAACATTTTTTTTCTGTTAATATTTTATTGTATTTCCTTTCAGTGTAGAAAATTTCAACAATGTCTTTTAAGCATAAACTAACTTTCTAGAATATTTGTCAATATCCTTTTATCAATAATCAGTTACAGAATAATATCAGTGAAACCATGGAAGTCTAGAGGTTCTTAAATAATAGAGAAATATCAAAAAGAAAAAAAAATATTACCTGCGGTATAACTAGCATTTTTACTATTCGCTTCATTATTGATAAAAATTCAGACTCCTGCGATACAGCTTACACTCCATAGGACCAAGTTTCCTGGACTTTTCATTTACATCTCTCTTGTTTTGTACAGGCCATTCCAGTGACTTGGCCCAGTATGCAGACATATTCCTCCAACACAACATCACGGGCAAGCGGTTACTGATGCTGACTCTGGACCGCATTCACGCCATGGGCATCACCTCCACTGGCCACAGCATGGAGCTCATGGCAAGTTATAACTAAATAAAGAATAAAGAAATTATAAAGAAATTAAGTCTGTACACTCACAGTTTATTTTTTCGTGGATAATAATAACATAGGTAGAAACATGATTCTTGATATTATTAATAAGTTTATGATCTTTGGTATTAAAACAGTTTCTCAATTTTTATGAATTCTTGAAATTTATGGGGAAAAGTTACTATACCCACAAAATACATAAATTCTGTGTTCTTTAACATTAATATTGTTTATTTATTTTTTTGTCTGATATTTTCAGACAGAAATTGAACTATTGAAAGCTCACAATCACAGGCTGCTGAATTTTCCACCACTGTCCAAGGTAAACAAATCTGGCTAGAGTTATCTTTCTTGGCTAACAACTTGGGAGGACTAAGTAAACGTCTCCTTTAACTGAAAACTAAGAAGATGTATGTCAAACAGAAATTTTTGAATTTATCAACATTAAAATTATATTGAATATTTCTCAAAATTGTATCAGATTGGTTTTTAAAAGGACTATATGGGGTTTTATGCATTTCTCGCCCCGAAAATTGAAGCTCTATATAGAGAGCTTTAAAATGTAGGTTGAAAATAGTTGAAATCATATTGAATAAAGCATGTAAAAGGTTTTCACCCAGTGATGTCATTATGTACAAATGACCTCATGAATATTGTCTTATTTGGACAAATTAATGTTTTGAAGCTCAGTACAGGCGTTTTCTGACGGTTTTTCGACTGTGAAACATCAAGCGCATGCTTGCTCAAATACCATTTGAAACTATGATGTGTAAACATGTAATTACATTGTACATATGAACTAAATCATATGTGAAAATCATATTTGAGCAAACCTGTGCTATTTAATTTTATAGGCAAAATATGATATAAAATTGACAATGTTTTAATTTCTTTGCAAAATCGCTATAATTAGCCCATTTTAGGGACTTCACAGATAAACAGCTATTGGACAAATTATGACTAAAATCAAGAATAATATGACACACAACCTCTGTATAATGTTAAATGAAGATTTGGATTTGATACGATACTATTTAAAAATTGGTTAAAATCAGGGGCAGATATTTGGCCATATCAAATAAAGTCCTTTCTTTTTACTGATTATCTTTTTGTATTCATTTTGCTGTTCAATGAAACTAATTCAAATTTTAATGCTGAAATGTAGAAACTTTGAAAAAATCCTTTTATATTTAATAAATATAAATGGTTATTAGTGTAGATTCCTTAATTTACCATATACAGAAACACCAGATAGTTCCAATATTAAAAGCTATCACTTATACTGAGCTTGTTTAATAACAAAATTCTTTGAGACAGAAAATTAAAAATCAAGGTGACTTTTTTCATTGAACTGGGAAGAAAGTACCTTGTGAAATGGAGATGCCCCATTTACTCCTGAAATTTTATTCTGTTTAGTTAATGTTGATTTGTCTCCCCTTGTAGACTTTAGAAACACCTAAAGACAAATCCCCCGTGCATCGACAGATCACTGTCACTCTCATCTTTGGACATCACTTGAGGCAGGGCAAGGGTCCAGAGGTAAGGAAAATTAGTTATTTATAATTGTTAGTTGTTTTGGGCCAAATGTTTTAAAGTGAGATGGTGACTCAAATTTAGATACAGAAGGTTTCACGCATAAATAGGCATTACCTGTCAGTTTACAAGTTGTGAAAACTTATATACGGAAATTAAACATGTTTACAAACAAACTGAGTTATTTTGGATATTGATTTTAGTGTCACGTGATTGCAATTGCTGTCTAGAAAAAAGCCATTGCTTAACTCTATATATTTAGAATTTGATTTATTTACTTTTCAACGCTGTAATTTTTCAAAAGTTCGTCTTTTCTTATGATATATAAAAAATTGATATGTGAAAATTCAATCTCTGGTAAATCATTGGTTTGTGCAACACAGTGTCTTTTTAAGATATCATCCAGAAGGATTTAGATGTATACGGTAATTATTTTTATTTTGGTTGCAATATTTGAAAAAGGGGTATAACTCAAATTTGATATTTTTACTTTACCATCAGGCATGAAAGGTTGAGATAATGGTAATTCAAATATTCAATTCAGCATAACTTTGCACAATATGGCAGTGCCTGAAAAAAATTATCATTAGCGTTTTTGCCATATATGGCTACGCATGTTCTCAAATATTAAAGAATATAACTTTTGCCTAGTAAGTTTGTTTCTTTTTGGTATGGCATCGCAGGTTATTTGGCAAAACATCATGCAGCTTATACCATATTTTATCAATCAAGATTGAGATCATCAAAGATATTCATAGCTTGTGCATGTAGAAGTGAAAATTTTTGGAAAACATTAGAATCTCAACAGTCAAAGCTTATCGGTAATACATGAACCTTTGTGTTATCTCTTAAATTCGTCAAATCTTACTATGGTAAAGAAAACTTCACTGTACAATATTGAAAATGGTCCTCTGTTCAAATCACTTTGTGGTCGTGACATCCACAGGTCAAACAGACAAACGTTTCAGTTCTCTAGGCATTTAGTATTAATAAATTTATTAATAAGTAGTTTTCTGTATCATTGATACATTTCATCAATTGAAACTTTTTTTTTTTTAAAGTTCTGAAGAATTTCTTTGGATCTAATTTTCTCTACAGAACATGTTTTACATGTCTACACTCTTATTTCATCGTTAATAAGCCCTAGCTGGCACCGAGGGATTGGTATTTTAAGCTGATACAAGTTGATTTACAAGAGTAAACATACTCTATATGTCTCCACTGTGCTCAACTTAATATGCTCTCTCTCTCTCTCTCTCTCTCTCTCTCTCTCTAAAACACGGAAACTGAGTCCGCGGCATAAGCAAGTAGTACAACACTGGATTTCCAGTTTTGTTGATCCCAGTGTAGTACCGTATATATATGTTTATAAAGCCTTAACTCTAAAACCCTGTTAATACTTGTAAAAATTCTGTAGCTATTAAATTTATTCTTATATTGAAATGATACATGTATGTCTTCCAAATCCTACCAACAAAACGAGTAAATGCATGTGTCATGTTGTAAATTTTGAATTTACCGGGTGGCAGTAAATACAAAATTTACGTTAATTTTGTATTTACTGCCACCCGGTAAATTCAAATGTCATGTTGTAAATTTTGAATTTTACCCGGTAAATTCAAAATTTACAACATGACACATGGAACACATACTGCAATAATGAAATAAACTTGGCGCTTTTGCATGTAAATCAAATGGACAACAGTTGTATACAACTGAATTCTATCTTCTGTTGCATCCCTCGTTTTCAAAATGGTTCCATATACATTTTACACACATTGTTGACTTCGTTACTGCCTCTGTCGCTGGGTTGGATCTTGCATGTAAGGGAAGCTCGGTAGCGGTTATTGTAAGGGGGAACAAAAACTATTTTTATTACCTTCTATGTCTACAGGCATCTAAGGATGTCAGTGCCACTTTGAATCAGCCGTTACAAAAGTGGAAAATGTCTCTTTACATGTACGTTTATCCTCATTCTCCTGTAGAGAACTAACCCCCCCCCCCCCCCCTTCAAAAAATATCTGGTCCGAACAGATAAGCCTTTGAGAGAGACTGGCAGAATTCCTTGATGATATGCATCAGTGGTTCAGAAAAAGAACTATGTCTTTTGTTTTGGGGGGTAGTGTGGGGGAAGATAGAGTAATAGGAACTGACTTAACGCTAGAAAATAAAGGCTCCGTGGATCCGTATCTCCGCCATTACATCGTGTCGACCATGACCTGACAGTGTGTTTGTCAGGGTTCCCCGGCCGTTACTGTCAGGGGAGATAAATCTGTACAGAGCCCAAGCATGCTAATTATTGGTCGTTCATTTATACCACACGGCGCTATACTTGTATCTTGTGTTCTATATCTAGAGGAAAGTTCCGGAAATGTTCGCGGCATGAGAAATCTCGAGCTTTTGAGATTTGTCCAGCAGACTGAAAATGCAACCGAAAATGATCGAAGATTGCTGAATGTTTTAGTTTTTTTTTTTTCAAATGGTTTTTAGATTTGTTTATTTGTTGTTGTTGTGTATTCTGCGTTTTAAAAAATTATTTCGCATTATTTATATTTTTATTATTTTTGATAATGATACGAATTTGGTCAAAATGTATCGGGCGAATTTAAAAACGCAGCAGAATCATTTGTGATTGGGCGAAAATAACACGATACAAAAATAATACTGTATATCTTGATCATCACCCCTCATTGACAAAATTGTAATCTAAAATTCATAGGCCTATATATTTGTTGTGATAAAATTATCTAGCGCAGATATGTCTACATTAATGCATGATATAGTGACAATTTCCGGTAATTTTAAAAATTCTTTTTCGCTTTTATCAAGTGGTCTGGCTTGTCAGTAATCATATATTTTTTCATAGATTTTTTATAGAACATAATGATAATGTGAGTGTAGAGCAACCGTTTTGACCCCCAAAGAGGGTGCGCGATGGAGGCAATTCCTCTAGCGTTTTCTTCTACAAGTGTAGTGCATTTCACATGTCGTGTTATGAGAGAAGAGAGAGAGAGAGAGAGAGAGAGAGAGAGAGAGAGAGAGAGAGAGAGGAGAGAGAGAGAGTATTAGTGCCTCTTTGAACGGGAGATAAACTCAAAAGTTGAGGCTAAACAAAATGTACATGTATGGGTGTTGTTCAGACGGTCTGAAATCCTAGAGAATTTGGTATTGCTCTAAAATGTATCGAACACAGCAATTCATTAATCAATCAAAAGTTACTTAACTTATTTAAAGTGTTAACGTTAACCCATTCCTTTGGGTTCGGGTAAAAGATGATTCGATGAAAATTCATCAACGGGCGTTGTTTCGATGAAAATTATTCAGTTATGTGTATTTGTCGGGACAAGACTGGGCGTCGGGTTTTTTTTTTTTTTTTAAATTATTTCGTTACCTTGGCAGTTTTGCTGATTGGGAGGGGGTTGGTCATACATGTACTTGAAGATGGTGGGAACTTGACTTGAAGGCTCGTCCCATTGTTTGCTTTTCCCCTAACGTTACATCGTTAGGACTTGTTTTTTTGTTGATTTTCTTTTTAGCGTTATTACCGGCCGTTGAGACATCATGGGGCTATAACCTTGTTTCCGATCCACCACTTCACGCGACTTCTTAAAGAGAAACCTTTCCGCGGCATTCTTTTTGTCATTTAAGACAAGTGCCCGGTCACTTTTCAGTGTTTACACATGCCAATCTGATGTTAACCTACACTATCTATTATAAAACCATTCATCAGCGTTTGGCAGTGAACAAGGGTCTCCATTTTGTTTAACTCTTCAACTCAAGAGCTAGGCAGAGGGGTTTTTTCTGCTCTAAGTGCACATGGCGCATCTGTGGAAAAATAGATTGATTTAGACGGCGATTTATGAAAGACGGATGTTTTAATTTGCTGTTTATTTCAGAATTAAGACGTCCCCTTGAAAGGTTCATTCCACGGTTTCTTGAAACTCTCGGCATGTTTTTATATAAACTGAAGAGTATTGAATTAGAGTCCTTATTTTAGGAGCCACATAGTTACAGAATGTCCGCTAGACTTTTAGAGAGAGAGAGAGAGAGAGAGAGAGAGAGAGAGAGAGAGATTTAGATTTGTCTGCACGCTCTGTATTACACCCTTGACTTCCTACCGACTGTATATTTTATTATAAATGATAAACGTGTGGAAATAATTTGAAAAGCTTAATGTTTATATAAGTTTTGAATTATACTACTAGTATTAGGTTATCTACAATGCACTGGAAATAAAAAAGAAAGAATGTAAGCATGGCGATACTTATTATTACTTTATTTACAATTTAGAGTGCATTTTTGTGTAACTACATAGTTTTTTTTTTTACATTTGATATTCAAAATAAATATATGAGAGAGAGAGAGAGAGAGAGAGAGAGAGAGAGAATATTAAAGTACACGTAATTGAATATCTTTTTGTACATTCCAAACAAAGAAACCTCCGAACATTTCCTTTTAGTTTCACGTTTTAAAACCTTGTTAATCATCCCCGTCTCTTGTTTAAAAATTCCAAACATGTACCGACGCTAGCCCTGCAGATAAATAAATGTGAGATTAAGACTCTGTACTTTTACTAAACAATGTTTTAAATTCAAATTTGTCTCCTTTTTTATCAATTTTGCATTCAAATTTTTTCCTGTAATTTTTCGAGTCGACTTCCTGGCAGCAACCTTATTGATGCCAAAAACAAACGGAGACCTCCGGGCCCGATGAAAGCGGGTTTTTGATTGGTTCATGACTAACTGTCTCCAAAATAACCACAGGCAATTTGGATTTCTTTTGTCTTGATGATAAATTGATTCACTTTTTATTTTTTCGAAAAATGTATTCTTTTCTTTTGAAGAATGAAATTTGTTCATTAAAATGGTCATAAAATTTTGAAGGTTTTTTTTTTGTGTGGTTTTCCTTTTCTTTTCAAATTTTAAATTTAAATCTTCAATTTGCAAACAATTATAAAATGCACATAAATTATTAACGACGAAAAAAAAAAACCAAATAATAAAACACAAACAAAAATTAAAAAAACATTTCTTAACAAAATACAAAATCAAGAACGTTCAAAATACATTTTCACGCAATATTTATTCGCCACCCCAAAAGCGAAATCTACATGTAGATATAAAATAAAGTCATCATATTCTCGGGTCATAATGAACGTGCGCCAAAATTTATTTTTAACTTTTTCCAAAAAAAAAAAAAAAAAAAAACTTGAAATTTTTTGAGATATGTTTTCTGTCATTTCGCCCGTATGTCACCGTCACGGCGGGGTCCCGTGTTCGCGGTAATTTATCACGGTTTATATTGCCTGTACCTGCCGAGATTTCGCATCAAATCCCCACAATTCCGATACAGTGTACCTCATGTTTTTTCTCCCTCTTTTTTTTTCTCTCTCTCCCTTCTTTTTCTTGCAGTCGCGTTGTAGTGAATTTTGAAGAGCACAGAATTAAGCTCTTAATGTTTAGCTCTTTTAGAAATGCTCCCGAATCTTTTTTTTAAGCCGTTGTTTGGGTATTTAGTGGTTTTTTATGGGTGCCGAATGCATTTACTCACTTGGGGACTGTGGATTATCGACACGAATCCGTAGACTTTTCATTCTTGTTGAGTTTTTTAAACTTTGCTGAATTAAAGAACATTATCATTTACTAACGATTCGCAATTCTAGCCAGAATTGCTGCAATGTGGGTTAAAGTCTAAAGAACCCTTGCGATGGACAGAAATATTCACAACAAATATGTTAAACAATGTTAAACAATTTTGAAACAGAAGCCTACGTGAGGATTAAGCTCGCCGGTGTTCTTAATTTTCCTCCTAAATTTGCGTGCCTTTGTGTTGGGCCTTGATGGTTAGTAAATCTGCAATGTCTTAACGAAAACTTGTACTGTATCTCTAACTTAAGTTGTTTTAAAAGAGACAACTTAGATGCATTGCCGATGAAAGTACTTCATACTCAAAATGATCACAATTCAAATTGTCCAATATTTGGACAAAGGATGCACTTCTAAAAACAATTCTTATAAAAAAAATTTAAGTGATATAATTGATATAAATTATGTACACGAATGGACGAATAAAAGTAAAGTGAAAAACAGTTTATGTTAACGAAATTTTTTCGTTGAACATCCGTATTGTATTGTGTTATATATAGTACTGACATACATCAATATTAATGTATGTCAGTAGACGAATAAAAAAAACCCCTGGGCCTTATCAGTATTCGTTAAAAATCATTTTTTGTTGGATTTCTTCTTTGTGTCAATCCATGAAATCAAATGTTAATTGAAGTACAATTAAGTACACTTTAATTAGCTGCAGGTCTGAAGCTCCCGGTCTGAAAAAAAATCGGATGGACGACCCGGGAGCAACAGTGCCTCCCATAGTCAAAACCTGCAATTTACAGTGCATAAAAAATTGCGCTAATTTTGGACTGATTAACCTTATTTTCGAACACATTCTATACAAATATTCGATTTCTCGGACATTTTAGTAAAAAGGTCGTCCATCCGAATTATTTTAAAGACCGGGAGCTACAGATCTGCAGCTACATGTACTTTTAAACTGCCGATTTGACGATACTCATGAAATTGATACCCATAAATAGTAATGAAACCACAGTATACCTCTCGTCAGTGCATTGGCCTATTTTATATCCAATGCTATCGTATAGTTATTGCTAACATCTAAGATGTAGATGATTAGATGGTAGGTGTAATGATGGACCTCTTCATTGTAGTGTGTGACCTCTTCATTGTAGTGTTTGACCTCTTCATCGTAGTGTTTGGTCTCTTCATTGTAATGTTGGACCTCTTCATTGTAGTGTTGTAGTGTCTCATTGTAATGAATGACCTCTTCATTGTAGTATGTGACCTCTTCATTGTAGTGTTTGACCTCTTCATTGTAGTGTTTGATCTATTCATTGCATGTAGTGTTTGACCTATTCATTGTAGTGTTTGACCTATTCATTGTAGTGTTTGACCTTTTCGTTGTAGTGTGTGACCTCTTCATTGTAGTGTTGAAGTTCTTCATTTTAGTGTGTGACCTCTTCATTGTAGTGTTGAAATTCTTCATTGTAGTGTTGGACCTCTCTTCATTGTAGTGTTGGACCTCTTCGTTGTATTGTTGGACCTCTTCATTGTAGTGTTGAAATTCTTCATTGTAGTGTTTGGTCCTCTTCATTGTAGTGTTGGACCTCTTCATTGTAGTGTTGAAATTCTTCATTGTAGTGTTGGACCCCTTCATTGTGTGTTTTACCTCTTCTTTGTAGGATCACAAATGGAAGATGTACATGGAGCTGGACACCGACGACGATGAGGAGGATGTTCAACCTTTGACCTTCATCAAAGACGTGGAGTTTGAGAGCGCGCTCTTCGGAACCTTCCTTATCACTCATGTAAAATATTGTTTTGATTTAAGGCTGTTTGTTTGGAGAGAGAGAGAGAGAGAGAGAGAGAGAGAGAGAGAGAGAGAGAGAGAGAGAGAGAGAGAGAGAGAGAGAGAGAGAGAGAATCTTTTACATACCTAATGTAAATATTTTTTATAAAAGAGAGAGAGAGAGAAAGAGAATCTTTTACATACCTAATGTAAATATTTTTTATAAAAGAGAGAGAGAGAGAGAGAGAGAGAGAGAGAGAGAGAGAGAGAATGTTGGTTCTGAATGGCACATTTTCTTCATCATTTTATCACACCAAGTACAATAAAAGATACGATTGTTTTAACTTTTAACACGTTGGTTACATAACTACAAGCCTCACAGAAAGCAGAGATTGCAAGCTCTGATCTTAACATTGTATACCGCCGTCTCTCTGATTTTTGTTTGCTTTTTTTTTCGGAAGATGATGGATTTTATTTTACATTTATGGGATTGCTTTTTACTCTTCTTTGCAGCCCCCATTTATTATGGAGAAGTGGTGCACCGGCATTGTAGCAGATATGAAAATTGATTGTACCGTACGCTTTGAAGTAAGCTGTCAGAGAGAGAGAGAGAGAGAGAGAGAGAGAGAGAGAAAAAAGCTGCGTTAGAATTATACTCAGATGACTACCATTCATCAAAGGACTTTTCTTGTCATTTCCCTTTTTTATTCTTCAAAACTATGTCATTTTTTACCTTGATCGTTTTTAATCGTTTTTCAACGATGGCTTTTTTTAGCTTAGAATTTTTTTAACGGTTTTTGGATTGTGAATTTTTTTCTTCATTTTTTCAAAGTCGTCAGTGAGGAAGCCGAAAAGCATCAAGTACACACACAACCTTGACCCCAATGTCACGACCTCGGGGCAGAAGGTCGTGACACTGGTCCTTCAGCAGATCAGTCAAGGACAGGCGGACACATCTCCCGCGGTCATCCACGGTCCTCTAACCCTGACCACTCCTCCTCGTCCCACTCAACAAACCTTTGCCTCACGGCTACAGGGCGACTGGCTGAAGAGGGAGTTTCAAAATACCCCGGTGCCAAACGTACCGGCAGCGAAAGGTGAGATGATTAGCATGAATTTCTTAAAGAAGAAAATAAATAGATGCGTTGCATTTATTTCATTATTTGAAAATGTTCCCCTTTTTATGAGTATTTTAAGTAAGTGATTAAAGGATGACCCAAATTTAAAAGGACGAAATCCTTAGAGCAAAATCAATCTAGTCTGAATACATGTAAGTGTCGAATTTTTTTAATTGTCTTTTGCGTTGATTTAACGTTACTGCTTGGCCTATTCTTTATACACGCTACATATTTTTTTCAGCTCCGGATATTTGGTCCGGTGTTGTGTCTGGCAGGAAGCCCTCCCTTCCGTCCTCCACCGTCTCATTCAGCGTGAAGCCGATCCCCGGGACCCAGCAGGTCCTCTACTCCTCCGCCACCAAACCTTTCTCTCACTCAATGACCTCCCCCGCTAATCTGGTCAGCGGCGGCGGCGGCGGCGGATCTCTCCACCCGTCTCCGGTCCGTATGTCATCCACAGGATCATCACAAACTAGCCCCGGGCAGCTCTCCTCGGGGTACAACTCGACGTCCGAATCCCCGCACCCTAACCGGTCCCCGTGGCGATTCAGCCCCCGGGGTTACAGAGGAGGAAGTGGGGTGGCGGAGTCACAGTCCAACTTGTCCGATCTGACGGAAGCCAGGGTGACTTTTAACCTCGAGGGCTCGGAGTCTTCTAACAGTACGGAAGCCAATAGCGCCGAGAGCGGATTCAGCGAACATAAAGTGGAGAAAACGTACGCGTCCGTGTGTAGCAGCTGTCAGGGCGAAATGAAACCACAGCATCAGTCGCCGCTGAACAACGCGACGAGATCACGCCACCATAGCGACGGGGGAATTCCGTCTCGGGCCGCCGCTCACAGGCACGGGCGTGATATAGAAAGCGAGGGGGGTAGGTATCACAGGGGGAGGGGGCATTATAGAGGTCAAGGTGACACGAGACACGAAGGTCATTACGACCGGGGGAAGTATTCTAGGCGGTACTCAGATCGAGGCGGGATTCACCACGAATTGAAAAGTGAGGAGAGATACTACAGGGAGAGAAGCGATTCCGCCGGCAGCGGTGGACAGTTTAGGGGTCAAAATAGGCGCGGGAATTACGAACGGCGACCATTTTCAACGGGAAGCAGGGGTACAGGAAGGGGTCGACCGTACAGGGGTGGGGCTCACGACACCAGGAGACAGGGTGGAGAGGATTTTCAGAGAAGTTTCAGTGACCCCAGGGCAAGGACAGAAAGTCTGGGTGTTCCCGAACACGATCGCAATGTTAATAGTGACGGTGGTGGGCGGGGCTATAGGAGGGGAGGGTGGGGTAGAGAGGCCACAGACGGGGATGGTGCGCGGGGGAGGACCAATAGAGGGGGAGGGGGGTTCACACGGCGTGGATCGGTACCCAGGGAAAAATTCGATAGATGATAAATATTTGTTTGATAGATGATACATGCATTTATTGAACAACTTCTTGATAGATGAAATAGGAATTTTTTTCCCTTCTCTAATTTGTCTAGAGAGGGAAATAAATGTTTTTATCTGAGATAAGATTGATGTGGTACATGTATATACAGCCACGGACGCCCGAGTGATAACGGATAACAGTATCATCATGTACACACTAAATCAATGTCAGGGGATGTGAAGAAAATCACAGAGACTGTTCGCCCTCCCTATCTAGTCGCTTATATCTTCTACACTCTCGTCAATGTTTAATTTTTTTCCAGTGAAGTCATTGGATGCTACAAACGTATATAAAATAATGTACATGTATTAATTAAAACGTTCGTAAGTTTTATTTACCTTGAATAGACTATGTATTAATAGATTAAAGTTTAAGTGTTCAATATTTTGACTAAGGATTTCTATAGTTAAGGTCAAGAACATGTATGGCTTTTTTTGTATAATTTTTTTTAGAAAAATTCCTTTAAATGGGGAATTGATTGCATATTATTGTGCATTTATTGACGACTATTTATTGATTTATTCTTGAACAACGACATTTTTAACGAATGTTAATTCACTTTGCACAAAACAAATATTTTATATTTTATAGATACTCTCTAGTATGTTTAATTTGGGTATTACATGAGGTAATATTTATTTATTTGATAATCACGAACACAATCGCTTTGTTCATTTGCCATGACAATTGATTCATATTATTGAACTATGAATTACGTACATGTACAATGTATATTATAGTACACAATTTATAACGATTGTAATAAATGTATTTTTATGTAAAATCATTTTATTACATGATATTTTTGAAATGAGATGTGTTCAAATATCGGTTCTCACACTCGTGACATCATCATTATCGTTGTGACAGAATACTAATATAATATACAGGGTAATTTCGCCCGGTGTAATTTTCGCCCTACTACATTTGCAAACAGCAAACAGTTTCGCTCCGTCTTGAATTTCGCCAAGACATAGATGTGTTTTAAGAGAGATAGTTGGAGACACCGTTGTTCGCTCAGTCTTAAATTCGCCCGTTGACAATTAACGAGGGCGAAAGGGGCGAAAATAAAGCGGGGGCGAATATTTCCCCTGTACATACAGTATTGATATCATGAAATTATACCAGCGGAACAGATTGTGAGTTCAATGTTCACTTAGTGCTACATGTGTCTATGTTTTAAGTTTTTGGACCTTTTTAAAAAATTTTAACGGGATCAATTGATGCAACAGTTTATTGATTTGGATGCAATACAGTACTGTAAAATCATCATAAGTTCGTGGGGGCCAATTTTCGTGAATTGTCTTGTTTGTTAGGGCTCGTTGTGGTGTTAATTGGTGGATTCGGAGTTATTTATTGTAAAAAAAAATCTTCATACGTTTAATATTTCTTTTGGGATGTCGAATTGCAAAATCATGAATAATGTAAATAAATGATTCCATAGTTATAGACTGTAACAGTATAAGGTAGTGCTCATGCGCGGATCTAAAGAGAGAGAGAGGTGGGGGGGGGGGGGTCCAGCCCCTGCAAAATTAAGATTATTTTTAATTAGATTTTAAAATTACCAAAAATAGGCCTCGGACACTCCCCCCCCCCCCCCCCCCCCCACAAACTCAAAGAAATTTTCGGATCCACTCCCTGGAAACATTTTCTGGATCCGCGCATGGTGCTTGGTATATTGAATGTAGTGAGAGAGTGCAATACATGTACATGTATGCATGCAAACATTTTACCTACATGTTCCGTTTGACATAGCTGTGAATTTTCAAGTTCAAAACACCATTGTTCTGTTTGAATCATACATGTATCAACAACAACAAAAATCTTCAAAATTAGTATTTCTTTTGCATTGCGCATGTATTGTCGTATAAAAAATATTAAGATCTTCAAGATCGCTCTTTGTAAAGTTATCAGGGATCTTTTACTTAAAATAAAATACCAGCATTGACTGTGATATTTAAATGCATATAGTTTTTGTTGTTTTTAGCTCACCTGAGCGGAAGGCTTAAAATTTGGTTGCACGAACGGCAGTAAATATAACTAAGTAAACGTCAAATTAACAGCCAATTATTGCAACTGGCAATTAATGTCAAGTTAACTGCTAGTTATTGTAATTCAAAGAAAACTTCAAGTTAACAGCTAGTTATTGTAACTCTTAAGTTAACGTCAAGTTAGCGGTCAGTTATTGTAAAAATCTTCTATTTTCTCCCCTGAAACTTCCTATCCCTAAACTTTCTCTTCCATCAATATTATTGTTGAAAGGCTAATTTTGAATCTTTGCTGCATGCCCTAGCTTGCATAGCGTATCCTTGTGTAAAACGGGTTCAGATTTTGAGATACATATAGGAATATATAAGAAACGCCTTTGAAAATCTTCTGATGAAAGATTTAGAAGTTCTATGAAGGCATCTGAATATTATTTTGCAGATTTTGATCAGGTTTGGTCTACAAAGGTTGCTAGAGTTTAGCATAGTTTGATACAGGGGGAGCTTTTAAAATATGGGATATTTTTGATAGGATATATAGGATACACTGCATGTATAACGATTCATGTATTATCCCTCGTTCAACAAAGTTGTATGCGCATTCAAGGCTTAGAACGTAATGTAAGAAAATTTATGAGATTCAATCGGTTACCTAGGTGAGTAATCATTGTTAAAATTAATAAATAAAGTCGATTAAGAGTTTAAATATTTCTACAGCAATTCTATAGCAAACTATTACAGACGAAAGAAAGGAAGGACTGCAAAAAGTTACCCCCTTCCCTTCGTGTATCTTAAATCTTCCGGGACATTAATATTAAAAGCGTGTGGGCTCAGATTTCGCATCGTTCTTTCGTTTTTTTTACTGGTTTTATTTTTAATTCTGTATTCACGGGTGAATCCAACATGAAACATCATAATTTATTCAAATACAAATCAAACGCTGGAGGAGGAAGCTTGGAAGCAACTGTCATAACTCCAGCATCGCTAACGTCAAACGACAGACCGCGCGCGCACGATCGTCTGCTTCTGTCGCTTACGGCCAACACAACTCGTTATGTCAAGGCAGCAGCGCCGCCACAAAGGGGAGACAACCCGACGACAGCGATCAAAAAACCCTAATTACTTTCTCATAGAAAAGTGCTCATCTCATATCTCCTACCTGATTATACGTACAAAGAATCCAGGGTATTGATCTCGACTCTGATCAATAATTCTATCAGTGCAAATCAACATATCTCTCTCTCTCTCTCTCTCTCTCTCTCTCTCTCTCAATTTGAAAAAAAAATATTTCAGTTTCAATTTTTTTTGCAATCGCTGTTTGTTCCGCTGTCATGGTCACTAAAGCCCAAACGCTATTTTGGAGAGTTTATAATTTCAAATTAAATATGATTGTATATATCCATTTTCTTTAATCTTAAGGTGCTCTGGTGCACCTGTCTATATTAATTGAGCTGGATTGGAACTCGTGCCTTAAAGCTTCGTAGGTAACACTGTAACCCACTGCTTTTCGGTAACAATTTTGGGGAAGCAAGCATTTATGAAATTATACTTGATTTTATTGTTTATTTCGATAGGAAGTACGTCACAATATGGAGGTGTCCCATACAACCTTAAAAAATGTTTGTCACTAAAATGAGAATTTTTCAGTTTTTCATACCAAATGAAAACGTATTCGTAAACTCAGTGTACAAGATTACATATGAAAGAGAGAGAGAGAGAGAGAGAGAGAGAGAGAGAGAGAGAGAGAGAGAGAGAGAGAGAGAGAATGCGCTGTTCAGGCCCTTCTCTTTCTCTCTCTGTTAAAATATAAGACTTTAAAAATTTCTTTAAGAAATGTCTTTAACGGTAATTGTACACTAACAGTGTTCCACAGAAATGCACTAAGACTACCCCATTCCGTTTGTATAATGTCTCTTTATTTAGTGTAAGGTACATGTATGATAAAACTTCCTATAGGGCATAGAATGATGTAAATATACTGTTGCATCCGATTCGAGGCAAGACTCATCCAAAAATGTCCATATCCTATTTCACACTGCAGTAGCATTTGAAGGACTTAATTGAAATCTGAACCACCCTTGTTTCACTTTAAGAGCGGAGAGACTCGTGTCTTTTTACCTTTGCCAAAAAAATTTTTGATGCACGAAGTTTTTTGTCCCCGAAATCTGATCTCGAGTGTTTGAAAAGCAGACGACAAATTGTCCGGTTATTTAATATCTCGCTATCAATTGAATATCAATTGTTTCCTCTGATATTTCATATGGAAAGGAATTAGCGATTCTCGGGCCGTGCGATTCTTCGAGAGTATGGTGAGGTCTTCATTTGAAAAATGAAACCAAATTTGCAGCGACGGGTATTGTTCGACCGGCGGTTTCAGTTTCAACGTAATTTGGGATATGATTGAAAAATTGCCCTAAAATATGAAAGATAATTAGCATATTGAATGTTTTAATGTAATTCTATACCTTTTTTCCATTCATAGACATAATTTGCTGCTCTTGCTCGAGTTTGATAACATAATTAAAAATTCTTTTTCAGCGGACGGATGCATCGGTATTTCTCTCTCTCTCTCTCTCTCTCTCTCTCTCTCTCTCTCTCTCTCTCTCTCTCTCTCTCTCTCTCTCTCTCTCTCTCTCTCTCTCTCTGTGTTTGCATGCCTTTAGTTCATTTGAATAAAGGGGCCTTTTTTCCTTCTCTCTAATTACACTATTCCATCTTAAATGTAAAGGGCCAATCTCTCTCTCTCTCTCTCTCTCTCTCTCTCTCTCTCTCTCTCTCTCTCT